>NC_062531.1:5515808-5815808 GCF_022655615.1 Tachysurus fulvidraco
GAAGCGTGAAAATATCTGTGAATAAATTTGAGTGTGAAAAATGCAGATAATTACCAAAAACAACATATACAATCAGCGTTACCTTTTTTTTTTGTTTGTTGAAAAAAAAATCAATTGTTCTTGTCTTTATTATGTAGTTTTTGTTTCTTCCTTCCTGGTTTAAAGGTGTTGTATGAATAATGAATAAAAAGTTATCTAGCATGTTGTTATGGGAAAACAGACAGTGACAGGGTTGTGGATGAGTTTAGTTTTATTCCTCTCACGCCACAGCAATTTTCATACGATTATTTCTTTTAAGATTTCTATTTATCAAAGTGAATACCTTCTCTTGAAAAAAAAAACAACAACTGTACTTACATTTATTGCAGGTTATTTTCTGTTGTCCTGTCATTTATTGTTTGATTTGATTTTTCTGAGCAGGTTATGCAATGGGCTGGGGTCCAATCACATGGCTGCTGATGTCTGAGATCTTGCCGACGGCAGCACGCGGCGTCGCTTCAGGCCTGTGTGTGGTGGTCAGCTGGGCCACCGCTTTTGTGCTGACACTAGTCTTCATGCATGCAGTGGTAAATTGCATAGCTCTTTTTTATGGTTATTTATCTCTCTACATATTTCTAAGAGCAGATAACCTAAATAATATATAACGTATTAAGCTAATAACAAAATATACTTAAACTTCTATATCTAATTAAAATTGCAATGTAGGTAAATCTGACCTACTTCGGTCAAATTTAATCTGATACAGGATTGGAAATTTCTCAATTCCACTAGACTGTTGCAATCAGTCGGTGTGAACCATTTCACAGAGCAGAAGACAGAAGAGATTATCATTTCTGCTGTTACATAATGTGTCATAGGCTGGACTTTCCTGCATTGTGCAAAAATTAGGATACAGTTCCCTATTTACACATTTTTTTTCTCTCTCTCACAGGACGCATATGGGCTTTTTGCACCGTTTCTGTTCTTCTGTGTAATCTGTGTATTGAACATCATATTCACAGCCAAGTGTGTGCCTGAAACCAAAGGACGTTCACTGGAGGAAATCGAGAATTATTTCAGAACTGGACGCACCTTCACTATTGCTGAAAGCTGAAAGTCTTGACTACATTCAGGGAATCTCAGAAAGGGTCATCATCATCATATATATCATATTGTATATCCGGTGTGCAGTGACTAATAAACTTTGAGAAAATTAAAAACAAAACAACAAAAAAAACAACACCTGCCTAAACATTAACTGACTCCCAGTGGAGTCGTGTGTCCCATGACCTAAAATGACATTTTAAAGAACTTAACCTATCCAAAGGATGACATTTAGGCCATGTATCATTGAAGTTCTATGGGTGGATGCTTACAAAGCTCACTGGATATTTTCATGCCAGCTGCACTGTGAACAAACTCAAGGAACATCACAATATAGTAGTAAAACTTTAAGCAATATCGTACATCACATAATGAAACAGTTTGCAGATAACAGTTCATAGAAAACATGTAGAAATATAAATCATATTGTTAGAACTGACAGACAAGCGAAGTAGAAATTGCATTATAAAATTGTGTGTGCATGAACCTAGTTTAACCTGAGACACAATCATCTCTTCACCAGTTGAGCATACTGTACTGTATGTGTAGATTTTAAATATCTGTAATTTGTGTGAGTTTTTATTTCACCTAATACTTGTGATGTTTACTTTTTACGGTCTCCTTTCACTTTAAGACATTACCGCATTTCTCTTAAATCATATATGCAGAAAGGGATAATTTATCATCAGATGCTTCAAATACTTTCTACTTCTACACTTTAACGAGTTCTACTAATCAGCATTGTGAAGCTCTACTTTAGTGTACACTTATTCCTTAAGAAAGTTTTATTGTGACAACTAACTAATGACATAAAGATAGTCTGTATGGACGAGGTTATTATGCTAGTACGCTAGTAAACATACCGTAAAACAGATTAGGAATAAACCGGTTTCTCCTACGTAATAAATAACGACAGTGTTTGATGTGATACAGGTGCCCTTTCCTTTTGTGATTTTATTTCTTGTTCTTTTTCTTGAATATAGAATTTCTACCTTTTTTTTTTCTAACCTATTTCACCAGAATTTATTTATTGACAGATTTATACTCTAATTTTAAATATAATGATAACGTGTTTTCAATCAAAACCAATGTTTGAAAAAGGTCAAATCACTAGCCTTTACTACGGGATCTAAATATGATCTGCATAACCGAGACAGCTAGTCAGTTCAACACTATAACTAAAGGATGATGCTAAAGAAGACCTGCTCAGGTCAGGTGTGGTGTCTGAAATGATAATAAGCAGATTTTATTACCTGAAAACAAGTGTGTCATTGTTGTGGCATGCTGGAAAAGGTCAAACATTATCAATATTGTTCTGCTAGCCATGAACACATCGTTATTTGTTTTACTTTATTTGACATTATAGTCCATGCTCATAAAGATAACAATGATATTTCATTCATTTTCTACCGCTTATCCGAACTTCTCGGGTCACGGGGAGCCTGTGCCTATCTCAGGCGTCATCGGGCATCGAGGCAGAATACACCCTGAATGGAGTGCCAACCCATCGCAGGGCACACACACACTCTCATTCACTCACACACTACGGACAATTTTCCAGAGATGCCAATCAACCTACTGTACCATGCATGTCTTTGGACCGGGGGAGGAAACCGGAGTACCCGGAGGAAACCCCTGAGTCACAGGGAGAACATGCAAACTCCACACACACAAGGTGGAGGCGGGATTCGAACCCCCAACCCTGGAGGTGTGAGGCAAACGTGCTAACCACTAAGCCACCGTGCCCCCCACACAATTTTATTTGCTTCAGTTTATTTTCCCCCGGGTTTTTATTCACTGAAGAGGTCGTATGACATAGTAAATCTTTCCTATAAAAACTACAATCATCCGCTTTTCTGTTCTTGTCCATTTCTTCTTGCAGTTTGGGCGAGTGACCTCTACACACCTCTATAGTTTAAGAACTAAAGCATGAAAGGAACCATCTCAAATAGTAGTTACAAGCCAAAATCAATGACTTCTGAAATGAAAGACTTTACCAGACTATTTTCTAAATGTGCTGTTAGCAGATTTCTACTCAATTTCCACTCAGGACGGAGCATTGGACAGGAAAAAAATCATCTTCTTGTAGAAGAGCCAAATTTAAAAAAGGTCTGAATAATGTCCGTTTGGATATTTGAGGACGGTTGTGAGTTTAAACACCTTAACTTAACTTCAACACTTAAAGAAGTGTAAGAAATAAACCTGACAGTGGGTGATGCTATATGAAAATAATCACAGACCGAGCAGCTTTATATAGCCTCATGGCTTTACACAGCATTATCAACACGCATTGTAGACTCATAAACAATGAATTAACGACCGGCGATAAACGTATAAACATTTAAAGATAAATACTTGTTGCTTATGAAGTATGCACCACACTTTCTTAACATATAAAATGCTAATTTTATCCGTTTTTATAAACTCTAACTCCTCAATTCCCCTCACTCTCCTCTCTCCTTTTTGTCGCTGATGTGAAACATTAACACTTTCGTTTCATTTTAGATTTATTCTATAGCATTAAGCTGCCATATAGAGAGAAAGTCAGAGATTGAGGGCACACAGGAAGCAATCAGAACAGAATGAGACATCAGAACAGAATGAGTTACTGAATACACAGAGACAAATAAGGTAAAATTAAAATTAAAATGTTAATATATATGTATATATATTTTTGTTCTTTACCTATTCTTTCTCTTAATAAAAAAATTATAAATGTTTATTTTACACTAATTTTATATTTTACACCAATTGGTGAGTCTTACTGGTTTAAGGTGGTGTGCACAGTCCACAGTTTTCTACCCAAATTGTACAATAGCCTAGAGTCTAAATCATTGGAAAAAAAATCAGTGAAAATAAAAATGTGAATTTTATAAGAAAAAAAAATATCAGCAAATGATCAGATTTGTTTTGACTATTCTATACAAATTCTATACAAAATGAATTCATTCAACATTTCTGAAGCCTGTTATTGGTACATTTACCCAGTGGTGTGTATCATCTGAGAGGGATCATTAGTTTCTGATAATTCAGGTGTTAATGGCCATTAAATAGAAATGCTAACCTTTAAATAACATATATTATTTGTGCAGTTGTTAACCCTTTAACTGAAGCTTGAGTAAAATCTATTAGCAAAAATGTTTCTTTGAGGATAACCCTTAATGCCTTGGCATTGTAAAGCTGTATTTAAATATGTTTAGTTACATTTACTAAGACTTCATATGTGGAAAATACTTTTCCAGGATCAAATATTCATTTTTGCTCATTTGTTTTTATTTTTCTGAACGTATATTTCCTTGAGTATTACCTCTGCTGTCCTGAAGAAGTGGAGCTGGGTAAAAGAAAAACAACATGAAAACACAAGAGCAAAGGGGTTTTAAAAAATGAATAGACGTTTTTATTGAAAGTGAAAGTGACGTGACATATGGCTAAGTACGGTGACCCATACTCAGAATTTGTTCTCTGCATTTAACCCATCCAACGTGCACACACAGCAGTGAACACACACACACCATGAACACACACCCGGAGCAGTGGGTAGCCATTTATGCTGCGGCACCCGGTGAGCAGTTGGGGGGTTCGGTGCCTTGCTCAAGGGCACCTCAGTCGTGGGCAGCCCCACAACTCGAACTCGAGACTCGAACCCACAACCTTAGGGTTAGGAGTCAGACTCTCTAACCATTAAGCCACGACCTTCCCAAACCTTCCCAAACCTTCCCACCTCCTCCCTATTGAAGTCCTTGGTGCGAGCCATTTGACTATATGATATGATGATACAATACGATATGCTGTACTAAAGCAAATTTTTGACTGTAGATAAATCAGAGACTTTATTTGATACTTGTGTTTAATACCGCGTATGCTAAGCAGAATAAAAGCATAAGACATAGATCGATAGATAGATAGATAGATAGATAGATAGATAGATAGATAGATAGATAGATAGATAGATAGATAGATAGATAGATACTTTATTAAAAAAATTCAAGTCTACTTGTACTCAAGTGCTTGGTAAAGTGGCAGGTGTTTAGATTGCATGGTGAACCATTGTGGGTCCAGTTGAGCTTTACCAGAAGCTTGAACGTAGAATAGTGCACAGTGGGTGTGTTATGTGTAGTATCAGTTTATTATGCTTCATTTTTTAATTCTGCTGATTCTGCTTTTTTTTTAAATGATGGGCTTCCTGAAATGAGAAGAAGAGTGTCTACTAAAAGCTGACAGACAGGATGTCTGCTCTTTGATATACAGAATTTAGTACTAGACGTGGTGAGAAAGTGTCACAGAAGCAGTCCCAGAGCAGACTTCCTGAACCTGCAGGCTTTGAACTTGCTGTTGCTTTTCTGGTTTATGTACAGACAGAACAAAGTTCCAGCATATATTTAGGTTACTGTATGTGAATTGGGTCCCCCTATGCACCTATTTCACATCAACAGCCTTTTTTCTCAGTATCTACCGTAAGACAGCCCTCCCTCCCTCCCCATACTGAGCCCACATTCACTGTGATTCTGTTCCGTTCTCTGGAGATGATCTGAGGTGCGAGTGTGAGAACATATAACCTTCACAACCACAAGCATTGCATTAAAGAACAACAGAAAACTCCATCTGTTCATTCTTAGGTGAATTTTCACCACAATACCACCCTAGTTTTTTTTTGCCAAGCATCATTGTTTCAAATCTTTAAGTATGTAGTTATTTATTATTTAGTATGTTTAATGTTCTATGCATTTACTATTTGGTGCATTCTTTATCCTGTGTATTTTTTTTATCGCTCTTTGTTGATATGCATATTTTTTTATATGGCATGCACTGTCATCTATTTGCACTTGTGGTTCTATGTACCATGACACTGCAGTGTTTTTGTCGCATTATGAGCCTGAAGATCTTGAATTGACTAGATCTTCCAATCTACCATTTGTGACTTTTTACCTTTTATTATTAATTTTAAACTTCTTTATTATAGGGCACAGGGGATACTTAATATTTTATAATGAATATGTGTTGTGAACTTGTTTTCCTATTAGAAATGGCAAGCTCTACATTGCAGCCTTTTGGGCTATTTTGGGCAGTTTTATTTATGGATACTTCATGGTACTTTTCCCTCTGCGGTCATTCCACAGGTTCAAGAAGATGATGATCCAAGTCTTCACATGAATGTTGATCAGATTTCTTGGTTTGGGGTAAGCGCAGATTGTTGGTCTCTCAATGAATATCACACGTTTCCCTAAATTGGGGGGCAGTCGTGGCCTAAAGGTTGTGGGTTCGAGTCTTGGGCTGACAACGACTTAGCTGTATGTCACATCATGTCACATTTAAATTGCATCGATAATTAATCTATAAAGCACATATTTGACATGAACACGCATTGCAAAAGTTCTCATGTATACTGTATGTCCAATAAATTTCACTCTGATTCTATTGTATTTGTTGAATAGTCTGTTTTTGCGATTGGAGCTATAGTAGGAGTATTGAGTGCTATGCTGATGAACGACAAATTTGGACGGACACCAACCATTATGATATCCATAATGCCCTCCACAGCGGGGTTTCATAGGAACAGCGTATAAGTTTGGTTGCTTCTCTTGGGAAGATGGCTCACAGGCATCGCTGCTGGCTTTACAGTCAGCTCCATTCCTGTAGGTACATTTCAAGGTGTGATGTGTCCTGTCTGGGTTTTTTTCTGGGTTCTTTCTAGGTTTTTATTTCCAAGCACTCCCCAGACAAGGCCCCTTGCTCAAGCTTTGTGTCACAAGAAAAAAGAAAATTGCAAACATATAGTTTTTTCCATCATGTGTTATTGTTTCAGATCTACGTGTCAGAGATTTCCCATCAAGGTGTCAGTGGATTCCTGGGATCCAGCCCTGAGATCATGACTGTCATTGAAGTTCTCTCATTTTTCTGTCATTTTATTTATGTTGTGTTAAATTAACTTTGTTCTCTGCAACCTATTTGAGTTAGGGTTAGGGTTAGGGTTAGGGCATGGGATTCTGAAGATGCCCAAATGCCTGGCATGCCTGAGAATAATCTACAGTGTGCAAATACACACTCATAGAAGTATGAAAGATATATTTTATTACAACATTGTGTACTGTTCAAAGAATTAAGAAAGTATTTAAATAAATAATCAGCTTTAATAATGACATTCTAATCTTTTTGACCGTCAATGATCTAAGTGGGACTTACTTTCTTACCCTTACAGACTTGGTTCTGCCATGGCGGTGTTTAGCTGTAGTTGGCGTAGTTCCTGTTATGATTATGCTGTGCCTCCTGTGCTTCATGCCAAACTCCCCACGTTACCTCATCATCATCATCA
Source organism: Tachysurus fulvidraco (assembly GCF_022655615.1). Taxonomy (NCBI): domain Eukaryota; kingdom Metazoa; phylum Chordata; class Actinopteri; order Siluriformes; family Bagridae; genus Tachysurus; species Tachysurus fulvidraco. The sequence goes on from NC_062531.1 coordinate 5,523,202, forward strand.
AGAAATTGAACGAAGCCGACAGAGCTCTCCCATGGCTCAGTGGCCCTGATTCAAACTATATTGCTGAACCTGATGAAAATGAAGAGAGTGTAGCCCAGGTAAAAACAAACATCTGTGATGCAGAGATATTTTACATTCACAGCATTTGGCAGATGCCCTTATCTGCTACGTACAAAATTGCTTTGAAGTCAGTCAGTGAATACATGGTAATGTATCAATGCATACACTGATAATAAGATATATCATTGTAAATTGTGTTATAAAGCCAAAAATACATAAACATTCTTGTGACCTGACTGAATGCATCAGGAGATTTTTACATGAATTTTAATGTATATTATAAACCTGCTCCATTCAGGAGATACGTAGCATGTGACCGTATAACTCCAGGGCTCCTGGTTTAATCCTGAGTTCTGGTTACTGTTTCTGTGGAGTTTCTCATGTTCTTCCCTGATGTTTTCTTTATTGATAGCCTTAACTAATCACTAATCACTTATTAAAAGCTAAACGTTGACATGGTGCTTTATGTGGCTGAACCTTTTTTTAATTTTAGTTGAATACCCTTGATGAAACATACCTGACAACTGCTCCAATTTAACTTTTCCAACAGGCTGAAATGCAGTGTTTAGATCAGAGTCCATTCTACTATTAGCCGATCTTGATCTCTGTGTTTATTCAATTCAATTCAATTCAAGTTTATTTGTATAGCGCTTTTTACAATAGACATTGTCTCAAAGCAGCTTTACAGAACATAAACATAGAGCAGAAGGTAAACATAATTAATGATAAAGGAAATAACGAATAATAAAAGAAATAAGAATTAACAGAATAAGAATTTATGAGATTCCTGCAGCAGATGACAGGTATTACACCCATCTAGGTTTATCTGGAGCAAATTTTTGAGAAAACAGCTGTTTCACTGGTAAGTGGATTCAAAGAATCAAACCGTATTTAGATTACATGACACAAATGTGATAAAATACCTTTTTGTATATTGATAAGAACAATAATTTATTATGCAGCCATAGTGGGATGTGTTAGACTGGTCACTGTTATTATTGCAGCCGGTTTAATGGACAAAGCTGGCAGGAAATATTTGTCAGGTTTCAGGCAGAGGCACGACAACCTTCTTAACCTTGAGCATAATCACAGTGCTTTTCATTTCTGCATCATGCACTTTTCCCTTTTAGCATTTATAATATATCTGGCTATGCTGACATTGACCATATACACCCACAAAACACCATGTAACTCTGGGAATGTAACTGTTGGCACCTTGTCTGCAAAGGAGCCATTTGGAGCTTTGAATGATTTTAATTCGAGATCTGGCCAATTATTCCCCTCACCGGCATCAAATGTGTAATACTTGGTGAGTAACTTGTTTTTCACACCAGAAATGAAATTTCTCACCACAGTGTAATGGCAAGGAAGTGGTAGACTAGTGCAGGGGTCGGCAACCTTAAACACTCAAAGAGCCATTTGGACCCGTTTCCCACAGAAAAAAAAACACAGGGAGCCACAAAACCCTTTTGACATCTAAAATGAAGATAACACTGTATATATCGTTTTTTTACCTATAGAAAAAAACTGTAGTGTGTTGCATTTTTGAAATCAATGATCTGCTACCAAGTAAACGAAATTTTATTTCTGCAGGCAAACAAAAATATTTTAAACAGTTTGAACTAACCTTAACAAAAAAGACGCTCGGTTGAAGGTTACTTTCAAATAAAATGTTCAATGTCTAATTGAGTACTCTTCGTATTCATGACCAGGGCTCTCAAGTTTTGCAAGCGTGATATCTCCAACCCCACCGCAACCCCAATTTTTTTCATTGTTTGTTGCGTTAAATCTTTTCCAGATAGTGCTATTTTCTGATTGGCTATTGTGTAGCCTCTTTTTTTTGATTGGCTGAAAAGTGACAGGCTCGACTAAGAACTGAGACGTGCTTGATTCCTGCCCTGTTCCATAGAGACAGCGGTGCGGACTGATACATTTTGTGCGCTGCGGCATATTAAATATATGATAAATAGTCAAAAAGTTTTTCTGCGTGAAAAATACGATGTGTTCAGGACTTCAGTACACTTGGTTGGTGCCTGAGGTATTACCTACTGTATGTGTGAGATCCAATGCAGATAACGCTGTGGAATGCCAACTGTTATTTTCTTTAATCACAATTATAAATATAAACTAGAATGTACATTTCCTGAAGAAAATGTGAATGGTGCTTGCACGGGGCAAGTTCCCCTCATCGTGCTGAGTGTTTTGATATATGACATGTCCATGTTGTGCTAACTTTTTGATTTCACTTACTTTGGGGGCGGGGCTACACATGACATCGGTTCCCCTCATTGGGCTGAGTGTTTTGATACATGACATGTCCATGTTGTGCTAACTTTTTGATTTCGCTTATTTTGGGGGCGGGGCTACATGTGATGTCACATGAATACTCGGTGGATGCCAATACTTTTGGACAAAAGTTGCTACTGAAATAAAACTTTGTCCAGAGTAAGGTCCTAAAGGAGCTGTTCGAGTTTGTCGTAAATCGCTCAAAAACCTGCCGAGTTATAAACCTCGGCAAGCTAGCTGTAGCTAGCTTGATAACTATGAACAGCCAGTACAGTTTTAAATGAAGACAGCATCATGTCTTCCAGCTACTAGTGAACTATTTGAGCTAGTTAGCTAGAATTTGTTCTTAGCTGACAGGATTTTTTAGTCTCTGATTACAGTGTAGCTGATAAATTTATAATACACAAAAACAATGTATGTGTCATGATGGAAGCACCTGTCTCACCCTCCGATCGCCAGCAGAGGGAACCGTCCCCGGAGTATTGACACTTCCTGACTACACTTCCCATACAGTATTACAGTATGATAGCTTCCTAGCGATCTCAAAAAACTGTAAATAAAAAAAAATATTCAGCTGTTTTTGTGTGTGTGTTTTTAATACTGATTGATGTTTTGTTGACATTGTCATTCTGACTGAAGCCTCAAAGACCCAAAACAAGTTTGTGTGGAGTGTCCTGTATGCCGTGAATGAACCAAAAATACTAACACAAGGCAAGTAACAGTCCATCATTGGTTTTGACGTCTCACTAGCATAGCATTCAGTATGGTATTTCAGAAATCTTTACAATGTTTTCTAATCTTACATACACAAGTTAGACAACTCCGGTCGCTCAGTAGACCATAAACATCTTAAATGGTCCGTGGAATGGAGTCTTTCCTGTTCCTGCATGTTCACCATGTTTTAAATTTCAAACTATCTAGAAAAAATCCTGATTCCTGATGCTGCTTTTTAAACCTACATATTTAATTAATGATACATTTTGGACTGAAGGTAGCTGATGCCAAAAGACTGAACAAACTCGTCTGTAAGGCCGGTTGATGTTGTGGGGGTGTAGCTGGACTCTCTGACTGTAGTGTCAGAAAGAAGGATGACGTCTAAGCTGATGGACATCTCAGACAACATCTTCCACCTGCTCCATGATGTCTTGGACGTATACTGAAGTACGTTCAGCTGCAGACTCAGTCAACCAAGGAGAGACACAGAGCGACACAGGAAATCCCCCCTACCTGTCCATCGGACTGTATAATTCCTCAGTAAAACAAAATATCACACATATAGAATTCTATTATTGTATTCATATTTTGGTGACTTGGAAATGTGGTAACAGACACAGATTCCCCTGGGGATTAATAAAGTACTGAAGTCTAACAACTTATGAATGTCAATTGATATAACAGATTACAAAAGAAAGTGACGTAACATATGGCTAAGTACGGTGACCCATACTCAGAATTCGTTCTCTGCATTTGACCCATTCAAAGTGCACACACACAGCAGTGAACACACACACACACCGTGAACACACACCCGGAGCAGTGGGCAGCCATTTATGCTGCGGCGACCGGGGAGCAGTTGGGGGGTTCGGTGCCTTGCTCAAGGGCACCTCAGTCGTGGCCGGCCCGAGACTCGAACCCACAACCTTAGGATTATGAGTCAGACTCTCTAACCATTAGGCCACGACTTGCCCCATTACAATGTTTTGGCAGCTTGCCAGTTTCTAGCCTGTACAGTTTTACAAATGTATTTTTTTTTTAATTTACTTAAACAAAAATATTTTCCTGTTAAACCATTTCAGGAAAGAATGCATAATTTTCCCGTAATGTTTTGTAGCTGACAATAGCTGCGCTTGCTTTTTCAGTCACAATAACAACGAGTGAATATACTGACATCCATCAGCTTTAATTATTAGATTCACTGCATTTGCTGAATGATAGAAACTAACAGCCATCACAACCTTCTTTCATTCTTGGCTGTTGTCTGTTTAATTATGCTGCAGTCTTTTCTTTGATATGCAAAATGTGTCTTAGTCATTACATCAGACATAAACACACTGTTATGGCTCTGGCATTCTTCATCAAAATGTTATGGCGTGAAATATGGCAGGATTAAGTTTTTAACAGGACCTAAATTCTAAAAAAAATATATATAAAAAAATTCTTGACCATTTCAAGCAAAAAAAATAAAAGCAAATTATTTGGAGTTTGCAAGCTTCCTCTGTCCCAAACCCTCTGAGCAACTAATACCTTATCCATGCATTGTAGTGGTACATGGTTGCATGTGATATTTTGCACATTGTTTGCTCTGTACCCATCTATCCATCCATTCATCCATCCATCCACAAAAGGCACTTTAGTCTGTCTGCTGCTAGAGACACGTTCTATTCATCAACACAGTCTGTATTGTGACAGCTTATTGTTAGGATTTGTCAAATGTTTATGCTCAAATATTATGCTAGTAAATGTAGTTAATGTTTGAGTGATGAGGAATAAAGCTGTTAATGGTTAGACTTAGTTTGAAATAGATGTTTTTTTTTCTTTTATGATTTGTAAGTAAATTAAAGTGTAACTACTTTAACTCAAGTGAAGAATTTTTGATATCTAGAATGACAAAAAATGCATTTTACTTGAATGAAGAAAATTTGGGTATTTTCTACCAACTCTGATTTTCAATATAAAAAGAAAAATGGTCTCATTTGTGCCATCGCTAGCTGTTATATCGGTTGCACAATATTATCTGCATCACTTAGACACCAGAGATGAAATTGCTTGTCTCCTGAGCTCACTAGTTCTGAATGGCCAACCACCTAGAAATGACTATGATCTTGTCGTACCATTACTGAAAAGGTCAAATATAACATATAATATATAAAAATCATCCACTGTAATGTTATAGAAAGAAGAGTTCTTGTCCAGAGAGAGAACAATGTTTGTTTTAGTTCTGTGTATTTTTTCATCATAAAAAGAAAAGTAGAGCTTTCTTTCAGAGAGGAGGTTGCTGGCTTTTCTTTATTGTCAAAATGACCCTCATCCACTTCTCTTTTACCCGCTCATTTTTTCTCACAGTTTGTGGTGGCTGACCTCTGCCTCCTCGTTACAGTAACTACAGCCTGTAAGAGTAACCTTCTGGTGAAGAGCTCATCTCAAATAGCAGTTCAATGCCAAAATCAAGGACTTCTAAAGTGGCAGCCTCACCAGACTATTTTCTAAATAACTGTAAAAAGCAGTTGGTAGCAGCTTTCCTATCTATTTCACAGACAGAGCACTGGACTGGACAATCAAGTAGCTTCTTGAAGCAGATCCGTATCAAAAGGGTCACAATAACGTACATAAGTATTTGGATGGCTTATTAAATCATGCAGAATGCTACGATTGAGGTGTAAAGTTACAGAAGAAATCACACAAGACAAGGCATGCTCTTATAGGGAAATAATCAACACCAGCGGTGTGAGAAGATTGGAGTTGATATGAAATCCCCGTTGAATTCCCTGTTGGGAAAATCGAGATGTGCAGAATAAAAATAAAACCCATATAGCAGGAAATAAAGGAAATTAAATAAACAAAGATAGGTCTAAGATAAACACAATGAAATAAATGATTTATTTTGTTACTGTATATACATCTGTAATATAAATGGAATTCAACAACATGTGCAATATCTGTGGAATGACAGCTATCTATTGAGTGTATGTCAGTGGAGTAGGAGGTACTGGGTACAGTTGCATTGTGGAATCTGATGGTTTATGGTAGTGCCTTCAAGGTGTTATGATGCACAAGGCTTGCATCTGGATGCATCTGTGGATGAAAAGTATGAGAGGATGAGAAGAATGTGGTGCAAAATGAAATTCAGCATATAAAGACTTTCATGATAAGTACGACTACATAATGACACATTTATACTATTAAATCCTGTAGAGGTATAGAACAATCCCCAGTGGCCCTCATCAGAGAAGGTGAACTAGCTGTAAGTTGCATGTCAACATAACAACTGTTTTAAATACACACACACATCGTGGATAAAGAGCCGTAACATAAATGCTTCATCGTTATGCCTATAAAGCTGCTATGTGAGAGCGTCCATTGTTACAAGCACTATATAAATAAATTGGAACAGTATTGAGTAAAATATTATATACTAATGCTGCACCATTTGTAAAAACACCATACATAACATAATATCACAGGCTTTGAATCCACCATAAAACTGAGATGGATAAAACCCACAAAATCTATTTTGTGTCATTTCAAACTTATAGTGTGAACGCAGCCTAAATTCTAATTCAGCTCTATTTTCAATTAAACTACTCTGTTTATCTCCCAATTGTGGGTTTAAATTTTTGTTTTCTGCAGTTTTAATAGATAGGTAATTTTAGCATGTATCACTATGATAGCAATCATGCTAAAGAACTTGATCCCCCTTTTAGTCAAGATAGAATCACTCATTTCTATCAGGCTACCATTTTAAAGCAGTATAGAATCATTTATTTGTGTTTAAATGTGTCAGCAGTAACCTCTAGATGGCTCTCTTTACTCATGTTACCAGGTTTAGTTATTAAAACAGATTTGATGAGTCACTGTCTATATTTAATGCTGATGATCAGCTGATTTTTCAGTGTTAAAATGACTAGTAAATCAAGTAAATTGAAAATTTTATTCGCTCTTGACATCATCATTTCCAATACAAACCCATTTATCAATCTTGAATTTTTTTAATAACATTAATCTTTGTATAATCTTAAATAATTTGTACTTAATATTTATTATGTTCTGTAAAGATGCTTTGAGACAATGTCCATTGATAAAAGCCCTATACAAATATATATACAAATTGAATTGAAATGAATTGAATAACACATTAATAACCTAATAATTTAAAAAAAAAGGAAGCTTTTTTATTTTTTGTTTGTAAAGAACACTGTTAAAAGCAAGCAGCACATAATGGAGGATTTTTCATAAGATGATTGTGGGAAGATAAATAATAATCAGTGAAATGAATTTGGCAGCAATTACACAACATCTGTCCAAGTCAGGGGAAGAATCTTTAAAACTCATAGTGTTTTATGAGCTTCATTACATACGTGATAGGCCCCACATCTATAAACCATCAGAAGTCCCCTTAAATAACATCCCACACATACAACCCATTTACACCTGTCCTGTTCAAAACAGGACATTTTTCTCAATCAGACCATTATCAGTCACGAAAAACAGTCATTTCTCTTTTCTTCCTTTCCTGAGTATTCCTTAGGAAGAAAAGCTAGTAGAAATATTTAGCCCACACTGTCTAATCAAAGTACAAATCAAAAGGACATAACACTGAACTGTACTTTTAGTATTTTTTCATCGTTTTAAATCATCATAATTGCTATTTAGAGAAAACACAGCATGAAGCCAGCAGGGCATTTACAGATTTAAGCACTTTAAAAACCACTAATGCAGCTGCCAGTCTCTGTGTATGTAATAGCTTGCCCCATATTATTCTTTTTATGCTATCGATAATCCCTCACGATATATTAGATTTTCATCCTCCAGCTTCAATTATGATGTATTTTTCAGACTGCGCAAATGTGTCAACAACGTCATCTTGTAAATCCGTATTAGATTTGATTTCTTGCAAAGCAGCCGGTGAGCAGCCATAATACCTCAGTTGTGTTCATATGTGTTCAATTCAAACATGGCACTTGGGCTTTTGCATGATTTACAGCCTCAATTTACCGCGGCTGTGCAAAACGTTTACGACAACTGCAAATGTATTCCTGCCTGACGCTGCTGTAAAGTGACAATCAGGTTCTGATTATTCATCTTGTTGAATGTCCTTTGTGTGTCCTCTTCATGAGTATGTAACACATGGTGACATTTCTGGTGCAGGTTCTTCATTATGTTAAAAAAAAAAGATGCAGATCAAGCAACCAATCAGAGCAAATCATTATGTCATTAGGTATCAACAACACTATGGGTCTCTGAATACTAAACGTAAAGTTCTGTTGTCTGTCATTTTACTGCAATTGTACTGTGACTAGACAGTGTGTGCTTAGCTTATGCTTAGCTTTAATATTCTTCTCAAAAGGCATTTTAGGGAAACAAATTATAGAGTAAATAATGCATCGTCAAAAATATCAGCCCAAGTGCACACAAAAAAGAAAACGCTTCATTCTTTGTAATCACTTGACTCGAGTGTCTTGGAAGGCTGCATGAATCTGCACTTTAGGCTAAAACGAAAGCTTGTCTTTATTTCTTTTAATCATCGGTGGTGCTGTTGTGCTAAGTTCCACAAAAGACCTTCTCTGCTCCAGTGGTTACTGTTTTAATCCGGCTGACCCTGCTCTCAGACCCCAGCTTCATAACAAGCTGGGATATGTAAAGAAAAGTATTTCACTGTGCTGTAATGTATGTACAAATAAAGTACAAATAAAGGCTACAGTGGTGTGAGGAGAAAGATTATCTCATTTCTTCATTCATTCATTCATTCATTCATTCATTCATTCATTCATTCATTCTGTCACGACCCGGCCTGCGAAAGGAGTGAACACAACACGCAAGAGATCAGGGATCTTGCACTTTGGTGTAAGTTTACTGCACAGTGTGTTTCAGTGGGCGAAGATTTTAAAGAAGAGTCTCTGTTAAGTGAAGGTTTTACGGTGCGGTGATACAATGGGGCGGCTGCATGGAGGCCTGCTTGCACAAAATGGTGTTCAGCTCTTTCAGGTTGTTTCTTATCTACTAGGCTATGATGAAATGAACATTTTGCAATCGTCAGCAGTAAAACACAAAATGTCACAAAATCTGACTTATGAATCACTGAGCTCACCATTAAATGTCAAGAATGTACTGTAATTCATAAGGTAATGATTTTTGCATATGTATTTTATATCATTGGAGCCGTTCCAGTGGTCTGGGTAGCCTAGATTACCGCATATGCAGCTTAAAGCAAGAAACAACATTGGAAGGTGAATTTGAATACACCTTTTAAACAAAATGGTCACACTTTTCTTTTTAATGCATGTCTGAGATGACCAAACATCTAAGTATAAACAATGAAATGTGCATTTGGAAAACTGTATAAAACTGCCAACTGATAAACATGAAGTCTGTTATGCAAAAATGTCAAATAGCACTTAAAAACATTTACATTCAAAGCAGCTTTATAGAACAGCTAGGCTGTTGAATGATTTGCTATTTCACAGTTATGGATAGTGCAGAAAGGTAAAATTGACAGGAAGAGGACGCACTGATTGTGGACAATACCACACTCTAAGCATCAGCCAATTAGAGCACTTCAGTCAGTTCTGGCTGGATGAAGAGTTTCTTCTGATATAGAGCAGATGTGCTTCTCCTCATCCACTTAAGAGAGTCAAGGGGATAACCAGAGAAAGTGGTGTGATGTTTAGCAACAGACTGGCTATCCTTAGTCTCATGTGGAGGATTTGGGACCATTATCCTTATCCATTTGGCCAAAATACTTGGATACTGAATATTTTATTAATGAAACATTTCCTTGGTATCTTAAACGTTTGAACTTATTTTGCATGTTTTAATATTTCAGTGTTGACCTCAGATAAACAGATACTTTTGCATCGTATTGGAAAATACTACAAATTTTATTTATATAGGACCATTTATAAGCATAAAGTATTGCTTTCCTGACCTTATACTGCCTATTTTGCTATTTTTAACCTAAATAGTCCAAAACATGGTTTCCTTGACATTATGTCATCCTGACAAGCATGTCATAATCATTGACAGACAGAAGCTTACATAGCATAGACAATAAACCAATATAAATGTCTTAGTATGATCCTGGGATACTACAATAAGCCTGAGTTGCAAGTCTTTGGAATTGTATTGCAGAAATAAATCAATTGTTGCTTTGGGATTTTTGATGGTGGTGTAGAGTGCTTGATATCTGTTGAACATTAAGGCTATAACATGGTATTTCCATTTTTATCATTCTCATCAACCTGTTTAATGACCCTCATGCTCCTTAGGTGTAAATTGGGTCATTCTGTTGGGTAAGATGATTACTCCCATTAGGATAGAAATGTTTCATTATGGGGTAAAGGTGATATATAGTAGAACTTTGGATTGATGAGGCTTGCAATGAAGCCTGCCTCTAAAAAGGGAAAAAGTGGAGCGAAACTAATAAAATGCCTCTCATACAACATAACGATGAGTCAATAAAGATAAATAATTAAGGCTTCTAAATCTAAGTATCTCTGTACATTTAATGGTTGTCATCACTATTTTAATACTTTTAGACCTTTTTGAAATGCAGATAACTTTCTCCAGGTCTTCAATTTGAAGTTTGTCAGTTCCAGGAAGACATATTTGGATAGCTGCATCCAGAATGAATATTGCTTCAAACATGAGGTCTAAATTCCCTATGAGCATGCCCAAGGCAACAATAACAAGGAAAATCTTCTTCCTAACAGTAAGAAACCTTGAAGAGAAACCTAACTCAACATAGATGAAGACCACCTGCCTGAGGCCAGACCAAGGAAATTGGAGAATGCAGGATGAGGAGAATTACAAGTAGAAAAGGGAGGAAAAGGATGCAGGTGATGACCTAACAAACGATCATCTACACATTGACCACGTAAATCTCAGCAACTCTGGCTTTTAAACTTATTAGTACAAATTTTATAAAATACAATTTCATCCAGCGCATTTGATTATTTTGTATGTTATATTTTCCCATAATACATTGAGACATGTCTCCTGCCATATGCATCAAGTACCCTCTAGGTAAGGCTTCATTTTTTTCACAGCTATATGTCTCTAACAGGTACTCAAGATACTGGAGAGATCTTATGTCTAAATATTTTTGTGTGTTTCCATCTATGCGCATTTTCCCCACAGACATTGTGACCACAACAAGCACAGCAAAACTCCTCAACTTGTGTTAACCTCTCGTCATACATAATTGATGCACTTCTGCTAATGACATCTTCCTTGGCGAAAACCAAGGGGCTTTTAGATGCAGTAAGTCGGTCAGGGTGATTTTGGAGGATGTTATCAATCACATTCATCCCTATTTGTGTCAGTTTGTCAAAGTTAAGCACTACCATTTCTGCTAGTCACACTGTTTTCAATTTTCTGTTTCAATTACTACTAGAGCAGAACCCTGATGACCTCCGGATTATATACCGCAGACAAAAGTCTTCATTTCAGCTCTCCTTCCTCCAGCCTTACTTTCTTTATTACTTCTACAAATCAGTTCTGTTAGATAGCAGGAATATATTTGATGAGGTCATGATTTATTAAGCAAATATACTTGTCAGGAATATAGTGATGGATGATTCATTTAACCAGATGACCTTTCTTGCTACACCACTGCCTGTACCAGGGATATTCGATAAAATTGCATAAAGGTCTATTACGATTACTTGTTTACAATTCAATTCCATTTTAATTTGAACAGCTTTTAAAAAAGCTCATTGTCAAAAATCAGCTTCACAGACATGGGTATAAAATTTTGATATATCACAAAATATCATAATGAGCAAGACAAAAGCAAACCCAAGCCTTGAGTAATTAAAGTAGCTGAATCTTTTCCTTTAACCATTGGTTATTTGTTTAGAGCTATTAATAAAATAATAATTATTATAGTTTTGTATCATAGTGGTTATTCGTGTTACCACGATGAACTCCCACCAAATTAAGGCTCAGAACAGATGAGACTAGTTTTGAATTTGACTTTGAATCGGTGCATAATACTTTCTCAGTTTGTCAATAAATATAATGCTTTTTTAATTGGACATTTAAAAAAAATAATAATAATAATAAAATATTCTGGTGACATCTACACCATATGTGTCAAACCTTATTTTTAGGAAACAAGTCACATTGTATTTAGTCTGGTGTGAAATTGGCTGGGCCGAAAAAAAAAAAAAGGTATAAATTTATTAGTAACACATCAGAACCTTCACAAAAATGAGTTTGTATATTTGAATGGTTAAAAATAAACATGTACAATGAGTTCAAATATGTTCTTTTCCATATCTTTAACACATCTTGTCAGTAGCTTAGTTCATGACGTAATTACCTTCAAGTGGAATAACAGAGACCTATTTATTTATTTATTTATTTATTTGTTTGTTTGTTTGTTTGTTTGTTTGTTTGTTTATTTATTTATTTATTTATTTGCATTTCAATTCAGTGACAGTCCACAATACAATTTCTATTCAGAGCACAGACTCTAAAGTCAATTAGTGGGCCTGATTAGATCCTTTATCTGGTTGGTTATTTGACACCCATAATCTACAATCATTATGTTTCTCTGCTCATTTATACAGGTTTTCCATTTTTTTCAAGTTATTTGTAGATCGTATATCACATATCACGTTTCAGTTTACTTGGTATGCATCTACTGGATTCAATAGCATTCTAACAATAGACTAAAATTATAAGTAAAGTGTCAGTAAATACGGCAAGGTTGCAATGTTCATATCTGAACAGAGGCCAAAGCATAACACTAAAGCATTTTTGTCCTACTAACAGGTGTGCATATAATTCTGTATGAACTACAAACTACATACCAAGTGAGCTGAATAAAAACTTGTTCAAAACGTCTCTGTAGTTCCGTATGAGTGTTCCGTGTGTATTATCAAATCTCAGGCTGCTCTCTTTCCTCGACTCAACATCAAATAGGTGGCTGCTCTTTTTCTTTCTCACCAAGGAGCTCATCTTCTGGCAGCCACACTTCAGAGAAATATTTCCTTTTTCCCCGAAGACAGCCAGACCTGTGAGTCTGGGGCAAAGGAAGTGTGAAGAAGAGAGTATTTATGGAGACAGGAGACGAGTGACTGTCTTTTGCTTTTACAGGAAGGTCCTCTTGAGGCCCGAGCAGCATTAAGAGGTCTGCACTGAGAAAGTGTGATTTTCAACTCATTTATTTCAAAGGATCTGGAAAGACCAGCACTGGTGCTGTAATCACGTATTGAGAGGAATAAATCACTTGTAGATTTCTAATGTAACGGTTTCTCAAAATAAGAATAAGATAAGTGTACAAAAAGAATCTTGTTTCCCAGTTTGCAGTGATTTAAAGTTCTTCTAAAAGGATTGCGTTGACTGTGGAGCTCAATCAAACCGAGCAATCAAAATGAGTGCTTTCCTTTTAGGCAGCCGTTACCCCCACACCTCGTCTGTCTCTTAACTGGCGTTCAGCTTTAATGTTATGAAAACTTTAAAAACCTAGTGAGTGTAAGATTTCCCTCTCAGTCTTTTCACTCTTTCATGCCTCATTGCTCTTTTAATAGTAACATGCTTTATGCAGGGCTATCAAGTATCACGCATTGAGAGTGACAGTCACTCATTTCTGTCTTTTGTCACGCTCTCCCGCCACACATTGTATTTGTCACACGGAAAAACTTTTTGACTATTTATCATATATTTAATAAGCCGCAGCACCCAAAATGTATCTGTCTGCGCTGTCTCTATGGAACCGGCAGTTCCCTGAAGCCTGACACTTATCAGTCAATCAAAAAAAAAAGAGGCTACACAATAGCCAATCAGAAAATAGCACTATCTGGGTAAGATTTAATGCAACAACCAATTAAAAAAAATATATATATTCATTAGAGAGGGTATTTTCAATGGTTGGTTTGAACAAAACCTCAACACGAAACAGCTTCTCTTTGGACGGGACATTGTCCTTAATCATGACCCTAAAAATGGCTGGGCTGTCGCTGGGGGGAGCCTGGAGCAGCTTTACAGAGACTCTGATCTCATCAAGGCAATATATTTTAGATTTTTTACCACAAAAAAGTAAAATTGCTATATGTAAAATAACATTCTTCTTATGGAGATCAGCCTCATATGTATATGTGAGTAATTCATGCAGCTACACATAACCTCAGTAACGGCAACAAATCTTCTCTTCTCTTCTCTCCTCTAAACCTGTGTTGCTCAGGTTGCCTGGATACTCTTATGTTCTTTTTTCACATTTGGCAGAATTTCTCACAAATTTATTCAAGTATGGAAATTAGATTTCTTTCCCTGTGTGTGAATGAGTCAGAGTTGTCTGACAAAACATGTTGAACAAACAACCTGCTAAGGTTCCATCCAAAGTGTATATAGTGTATACTGAAGAGGAGATGTGAACTCCATGTGATCTTTTGCATCAATATAACATTTGTTTGACCGTATATTTATAATCACACCCTCCAGTGTCACCCATATGAGGATGGGTTTCTAGGCTTCTTCCTAGTCATGGCCTAATGGTTAGAGAGTCTGACTCGTAACCCGAAGGTTGTGGGTTCGAGTCTCGGGCCGGCCACGACCTAGGTGCCCTTGAGCAAGGCACCAAACCCCCCCAACTGCCCCCCGGGCGCCGCAGCATAAATGGCTGCCCACTGCTCCGGGTGTGTGTTCACTGCTGTGTGTGTGTGTTCATGGTGTGTGTGTGCACTTTGGAAGTGTTAAATGCAGAGAACGAATTCTGAGAATGGGTCACCGTACTTAGCCGTATGTCACTTCACATTTCTGTTTGTTAAAAGTCTTTGTTTACTGATAACCAGCTACATCACACCGGATAGCTTAAGTGTATTAGTAAAAATTTAGCCAAAGAGGACTAAACTACAGGAGTCATTATTATATTAAAGGGAATATGACTGAATCTGTGTAATAACCACTTTCATAACATTCATAGATCAGTTCATTTAAGCACTGTGAAATATTAGCCAATTACAGTGAAACTAATAGAAAAAATAGCCCTCGTAATCACAAGACTGAGAAATAGTCTATACTCTCTGAAAAGTCCTGGCAATTTAAGAGGTTATCTAGTACTGGAAATTAAAGTCAAGAATTCAAAAAGAAGTAAAAAAATCAACAGTATTTTTTGTTGTTGTTGTTGTTGTTGCTGTTGTTGTTAAAATCACCCTAATGTCAGTATTGAAGAGTACTGAATGTTTCTTTTTATTTATATGTGCCTTGAAAGCACTGACATAAACATTGGTAGCAAGCTATTATACATATTATACTTTTAAAATGTATGCTGGAAATCTGTTCTCCAATCATACATTTATTATTAAAAATTATATACATCTACACAAATAGTATAGAACTAACAAAACTAAACCTTCCTTACTATGCCAGAACACCACTTTTTTCTGAAAATACTGTAGGAGCATGAATTAGATCTCATCAAGCTGATATAATGTCACATTGTTGTGACTGAACCCAAGCCTCGAATGCGTGTGCTGAACGTACGTCCACTCCAACTCTGGTCCTCTTGTGTCCTCTTTTCCCGCCACTCTGTCACTGTTTAATAAATGCTTCTTGATTTGGAAATCTGACAGATACGAGAGCAGAACAGATTTCCAGGGCAAAAAAGATATTAATCACCTGCTCATTTGGCTCCTGTCCACACTCAGAGGCTGGATTTCTCCCTTCTGAATAGCAGCCATTTGTATTTGTCTGATGAACTCTTATGCACAGCATGTAATTTTGCATAACCACATGAGGCAAGCTGCTGCCGCCAAATTGCTTTTTTTCCCCCTTTTCTTTCTGTACCAAAGTGTAAAAACATGCAATATAATCTCAGTGCAAGACATCAAGCCACCACCGATTTTGTGTACAGCAAAACCATTAAAAATACACAATATGGTCAAAAGTATGTGGGGACCTGATCATCACGCCATCCGTACATCCATATCCCATTCCAAAACCATGGCTGTTAACATTATGTTGGTCTCAGATTAGCTTTTTAAACAGTCTCTATTCTGAGAAGACTTTCTACTATATCCACTAGAATGCATTTGTTCCTTTGGTGGGAGAAGTTCTTCAACTCCAGCCCTGAAAAAACATGTTATTATGGAGCTTGCTTTGTGCCCAGGGGGGATCTTTAATGCTACAGCATTCAAAGACATTTTACAAAATAGTATTGTGTTTGAGAAAGGCCAATAAGTGGATGTGATAGTCAGATGTCCACATACTTTTGGCCATATAGTGTAGTAGCATGACTAGTGTCTGGTATGATCCCATTCTAAATCCGCTAGAAAATATCCCACTGGTCTGCACCCAGTGCTCCCAGTAATACATCAATCATGATCATTTATTGCATCAATTATAGCTTTGAACCTCATTACTGACCTTCTGGTATCCCATGGCTATACCAGATGAGATGAGGTTTTCAAAACCCTGCTGCTTTCCCAAAGCTCAAACTCCTCAAACTAACTTCATATTAATATCACAATCAAGTAGATCCCCAAAGCTAAACCTCTACCTGGATGCTGTAGCCTAGATATACTGTAAGACTTTTATACACCCATCCACACTTGTATACTCTAATGATTTATAATCCAACCATTATTTGTCACCCAGAAGACGACGGGTTCTCTACTTGAGTCTTGTCCATCTTAAGATTTCTGGGATGTTTCCCTTGCCACTGTTACCTCTGGTGTTCAAATCTACAAGCAGATTTCTGTAAAGCTATTTCTAGGTCTCTTGTTAAAAGCCTAATATAAATAAATCGCTCCAGGACCATGTTCAAACCATCCGGAAGAACTCCTTTTTACCTTTTTCTCATCTTATTGCTCTTGCTCAGTATAATGTTTAAAGTAACATCACAGTTTTACCCCCAATTTTTATTTTAATTCATTAAAACCCAGTCCATGATGACCACACTATTTCTTCTTCTTCTATGATCTACTACTACTTAATCTACTCTCAGTATTTGAGGAATGGGGGCTCAACTGGCTCAACAGCCGGGCTGCCACTGCTGGGCCCTTGAGCAAGGCCCTCAACTCTCCCTGCTCCAGGGGTGCTGTATCATAGCTGCCCCTACACTCTGACTCCAACCTCTTCAGTTGGGGTATGTGAAGGAAAGAATTCCACTGTGCTGTAATGTATATGTGGCGATAATAAAGGCTTTTATGCCCCCGTTCTTCTTCTATGATCTACTACTACTTAATCTACTCTTTCAGTATTTGAGCTGAGGTGGATCAATATATCTTAATTCTATTTTCTTTATCTGTTACAGAAATGTTTTCCTTCCGAAACCTGACATGCTTTTGCTGTTGTTGCTGTAACAGGCTTATTGATTTATCTAGCAAATATTTATTCATTTTGAAGGCGACAAAAGGGTTATTAGTGTAACCTTTTTCAAATATCCACCATGAATCAGTGGTGACACTTTTAATTTCCAAGCATGAGGGTCTAATTGAATGGCGTGCTTCAGTTGTTTTGTGAGATCTGAAAAGCAGTCAGTCAGCGCTTCTTGCAAGAGGGCAAATGAAAAAGCGTGTGGGAAGTTGACCTTGCTCAAAACAAACGATATGAGCGACAGCAATTTTCCTCTAAATTAAAAAAGCAGCAGAAGTGTGAGATTATACAGTTTCATATTTGCATGGATTGATCATACATATTCATATTCAAATGAGATTTTGTGGATGATAGCAGTTTACAAAATATGAGCTTCACTTATCAAAAACAAAAAAGATCCCGATACATTATTATTTATTTATTCACAGACTGCATAATTTGTTTTAGAAGTTATTTAGGTGGCCATTGACAGTGACGGTTTATCGACTGACACTCCAAGTACTCTTTGTACCTCAATCCCTTAAAACAAACAAACAAAACCACAATAATAATTTAATAATTTGAATAAAGAAAGACAACAACAACAACAACAACAATAATAAAAATAATAATCTGTTCTAGTTTTATTATTATTAACATTTTTTTTATTAAAATAAATTAATATATGTAAAGTAATAATAATAATAATACCACCACCACCATCATCATCATCATCAACAACAACAACAACAACAATAATAATAATAATTATTATTATTGATATTTAAAATGTATTCTTATTTAACATATATTAATTAATTTTACAATTAAAAATATTGCATTATTGTTATTATAATTATTATTATTTAAAATGTATTCTTATTTTACATATATTATTAAATTCTCTCTCACTCACTCATTTTCTACCGCTTATCTGAACTACCTCATCTTAGGTGTCATCGGGCATCGAGGCAGGATACACCCTGGACGGAGTGCCAACCCATCGCAGGGCACACACACACACACTCTCATTCACTCACGCAATCACACACTACGGACAATTTTCCAGAGATGTCAATCAACCTACCATGCATGTCTTTAGACCGGGGGGAGGGGGGAAACCGGAGTACCCGGGAGGAAACCCCCGAGGCACGGGGAGAACATGCAAACTCCACACACACAAGGCGGAGGCGGGAATCAAACCCCCAACCCTTGAGGTGTGAGGCGAACGAGCTAACCAGTAAGCCACCGTGCCCCCATTATTAAATGTAACAATTAAAATCATTGCATTATTATTATTATTATTATTATTATTATTATTATTATTATTTGTTTGAATTTGTTATTATTATTATTATTTGTTTGAATTTGAATTGTTTATTATTATTATTATTATTATTATTATTATTATTATTATGTTAAATGTATTATTTTACATATTACAAATTAATTTCAAAAGTAAAAACATTGCATTACAATACTTACTCACTGTATATAAATATTCTTTTATACTAAATCTCATCTCTTCATCAGTCAAATGTTTTGACCTAGTTTGTAAACCAGTGATGCACTCAACTCTAAAACTAAAATGAAGTTTTTTTCTCCAGAAGACAAGGTGCTATATAGGCCAGGATTTAAGTCTAACAGCAGGAGAGTTATTGATTTGGAGTGTTCATCCACCAGCAATGGATAATCACATCTGCACAAAGCCCAAATCTCCCCTGGATGCCTCTCATTCACTCCACTTTGCTTGAAGAATAAACAGACTTCCTGAGTTTCTTTTCCTGAGCAGAACACACTTCACATGCAGCCTACCTACTAGTGCTGCATTTCAAGTAACACAAGCTCAAATAAAAAAACAACAACAACAAAGTAAACTCTAAATAAACACAGACATCTCTTGCTCATTAAATATGATAAAAATCAGATTAAAAAACAGCTTTGACCATTAAGAGCATTTAAGTTGTGCTGAACTTTAACAAATACGGAAAGCTTTTCTCAAATCCTGTTCATTCAGCTTCCTGAACTAAAAGCTAGCATTCGAAATGTAGAAAAAGAAAAAAGCTCCACTGTGAACTTTTATATTTGTTTGAATCATAATCCATAACAGTATTTAAAAATAGAAATTTGAAAATAAAATGAATAACAAATGAATGAAATTTGGGGGCATATTATCTTTTATTATCACAACCATTACAGCACAGTGGAATTGTTGCACATCCCAATTGAGGAGGTTGAGGTTAGAGCACAGGGGCAGTTATGATACAGTGCCCCTGGAGCAGGGAGGGTTAAGGGCACTGGTACTGTAAAAAGAAGCATAATGCTATACTATAATTGATATTTTCAGAGATTTACACAGAAACAAGAGACGTATTCCATGGACTTCAGATGATCTTCTCCTGGATAAAAGTGACTGTACATACAAAATGGAAAAAAGAATCAAACTGAAGTTATGAAGCAGAGTAATACATTATTAACAGCTTGTGAATATTACAGGATAATGGTGACATCCGTGGAGGCAGGAATCGGGATACCAGAGTCAGGCTTTCAAGAGAGTGATGACTCTTTTAATTGTTTTCAATTCCAGAACTTTCTTTGAAAAACCTAAAATCTATTGGAGCCTTCGACAACTCTATCAGACTTGATTCTTCAACAATAGATTAGCCTGTGACCCAGAAATCAGTCAAAATCCCTCATCTTTAAGGCAGCATAGCATAATAGTTTAAGTAAAATATTCCCAGAGGAATTAAGCATCAATGAGAGAGAAGTCTTTTGGATGAAGTACATACAGGTATTTTTTTTTTTCTTCACACCTGAGGCAATTTCAGGAACTGAAGGACCTGGATAAAATCCAAACGGAGACAGGACATACATCCATAACTCTATAAAATCCTTTCCACATACTCAAAAAAGGTGTATTTAAAACTTTCACCATGAAAGATATACGTCTCATTTATTTTTGGTCCGGACATATTTCTCACATTATATCAACATCAACATCTTCTGCTCAGTGAGCCATATCTTTCTATCTTCCACAAATCATCTTAGCAGCGTGAACCAGGGTAACATCTCTATAATTCATCTGTCAGCTTTCTCTTTTATCTGCCTCGTTTTACAGTTCACGGCTTTGACGATGCCCATGCCATATGAGGAAGAAAAGCAGACTGACATGAAACGAGATATAAACCATTGGAAGAAAGAGAACTACTGATGGTATAGAGCTTAGGATAATCGGTGTGCCATTCAAATAGGTTTTCATGATAAACTCCTGCTGTGGAATATTTCATGTAGTATTGCAACTCGAATATGTGCTATTATTGCTAGGTAACCCTTAATTTAGTTAGTTTTTATTTGTTTTTCTGAACAATTACGGTTGATTTTTCACAGCTTGAGGCTGTTTGGTTACTGCAGCAGAAAATGAAGCCTTAACACATATCCATCTTCTTTGCTCTTCTTTCATAGTGTTCAGCTTTATGACCATTATTTCAGAAAAAGAAGCTTTTATTTTGTCTCATACAGTATACAGTACATTACAGCACAGTGAAAGTATTTCTACACAAATCCCATCTTTGGAGGTTGGGGTCACGGCACAGGGTCAGCCATGATACCATGCCCCTGGAGCAGTAAGGGTTAAGGGCCTTGCTCAAGGGCCCAACAGTGGCAGCTTGGCAGTGACCCTGATCCTTTGATCAACAACCCAGAGCCTTCCTCGAACCTTGTTGGTTCATGCATACAGCAACTCACAGAATGACCAGAAATCATTGATTTTCCGTTACATCAGACAACTTCTGTCAGTCTTGGTAATGGGCATTGACGACTAGATGTGGGCGTTTCTAGTGTTGCTACAAGGTTAAAAAAAAATTAATTCTCCATTCCAGGATCCAGGAGAGCTCACACTCCGTCTCCTTCATCTCCTATAATATACTGTATATCCTACAATGCCCAAATCATAAGGAGTATTAATCATTAATGAGACGTGTAAGGGCATCAGAGTAAAACCTGTGCTAAATCAAAATGTGCGGATCTTATGATCACAAACACGGAGCAGCCAAAAAAATGACAATTTTATTTTCAAACACCTGAGAACATTTAAATCTGGACCCATTTTAGTGAAGTCTTGCCTCAGCTTTCATTTTTAATGGAGTAAATATTTGATGCAGGAGCAAAACTTTCACTTTTAGCATAATTTTCAGATCATTTATTTATCCCATGTTGTGTGCCATCTCTATATTTACCCCAGTAATAAACTGTCTCACTGTGTACCGTATATGCCTCTAGCTTCTGAAGATGCTGCTACAAAGTTCTTTTTTTCCATTTGTTGCTATTTTACCTTTTTACTCCTGTATTGATCAATACAGCTAAGTTTCAAACATCTGTTAAACTATATTGATGGGCTTGACAAGACTAGAGGCAAGAAAGTCGAAAAAAAATGACAAATAGCTTCCAAATCAGTCAGGTTCGTCTCAACATCCTACCATATTGAGGTCAAATGTTGACATCTCAGAGAAATAGAATTGATTTTTTTTCTCTTTGACACAGAAAGTGCTGGAAATACATTTTCTTGATGGATCGCTTATTTTGTACTGTTATTTTCTTCTATTTGAGTGTGTGTATAACCAAACTTACTGATCTGCGGATAAACAGGATGTGTTAATTACGAGACGAAACTTTTTATTCATCCCTTTTCTCCAACAGCTCCATTTCCAGTTTAGTGATTTGCTGGCAATTTAAGAGTTTCACTAAAAAGCGCCGAAGGATGTTGAATATCTTCAACAAGAACGGTTATTTCTTACCTATCTATTCATCGTATTGTACATGGCCTGTCCAAGGCTAAAGCAGTTTTTTTCTGTCGAGTTTCAACATAAAACTTTGGTTTAAAAGCTGGAATACCCTCAGTGCTATTTTCAATGAGACCCTTCGACCTAGAGAAGGAATAATTTCTGTAAAACATTCGATTTGTCCGAGTTGAATCATAAAACCATTCTCCCTAAAATGGTCACTGCAGATGATTCATACAGATGAAGAAATAAGAAAATGTTGCATGTGTTAGGAATATTTGAACCTAAAAAATAGACAGTCGTATGTAGCAAATGAATTTTTTCAAATCGTGTTGTCACGATTTGGACGCAAAAGTTGCAGTGTTTTTAATAATAAGTCAAAATGAAAAGGACAGTCGCAAAATCAAGAACAGGGAAAACATTTTGGAACAGACAGACACAGAACACAAGGTTAACAGGCTCATTCAGGAATTTTTAAAGAGGCTGAGTAACTCTAAACAACTTCACAATTGAATTGAACAACTCTAAACAACTTCACAATTGAATTGAATCCTGAGGGCTTATAAAGTGGAGAAGCCAAACAGACATAATTGAACACAGGTGAAAGCAATCAGAAGACTGTTGACTGTGAGCATTGGTGTGATCCTGGTTGTTGGAAGTTGCCGCAGAAAATCGGTATCTGTAACGTTATGCAACATTCATTCATTCATTTTCTACCGCTTATCCGAACTACTCGGGTCACGGGGAGCCTGTGCCTATCTCAGGTGTCATCGGGCATCGAGGCAGGATACACCCTGGACGGAGTGCCAACCCATCACAGGGCACACACACACTCTCATTCACTCACACACTATGGACAATTTTCCAGAGATGCCAATCAACCTACCATGCATGTCTTTGGACCGGGGGGAAGGGGGGAAACCGGAGTACCTGGAGGAAACCCCCGAGGCACGAGGAGAACATGCAAACTCCACACACACAAGGCGGAGGCGGGAATCGAACCCCCAACCCTTGAGGTGTGAGGCGAACGTGCTAACCACTAAGCCACCGTGACCCCCCATGTTATGCAACATGATGCATAAAATGCATTTAAAATGTCATTCAATATTTCTTTTAAAATTGGTGTAAAGCTCCAAAAAACATTTTCCAAGCTAGTGCAAACGAGTCTAACGAGATATTCTCCAATCATGCTCTGCTTTATTCACCAAATCGATTTCATCACATATTTGTGGATGTCTTTAAGAATGTTCAGTTACTCTTTGAAAGACTGAAAGAAATTTATTTTATGTAATTAAAAATATCCTAAAAATCCTTTAGCAGTGGTTTATCACCAATGTGTCATTTGTAAATGTGTCAGATCTTTGAGTAGCCATTCATTTTTATCTTCATGTTTTATCCTCTTTTTGTAACAAACAAACAAATAAATAAATAAATACAATTTTATTATTCGGGGGGGGGGCACAGTGGCTTAGTGGGTAGCATGTTCGCTTCACACCTCCAGGGTCGGGGTTCGATTCCCGCCTCCACCTTGTGTGTGTGGAGTTTGCATGTTCTCCTCGTGCCTCGGGGGTTTCCTCCGGGTACTCCGGTTTCCTCCCCCTGGTCCAAAGACATGCATGGTAGGTTGATTGGCATCTCTGGAAAATGGTCCGTAGTGTGTGAGTGAATGAGAGTGTGTGTGTGCCCTGTGATGGGTTGGCACTCCGTCCAGGGTGTATCCTGCCTCGATGCCCGATGACGCCTGAGATAGGCACAGGCTCCCCGTGACTCGCGGTAGTTCGGATAAGCGGTAGAAAATGAGTGAGAGAATTCTATTATTCAATAATGCACTAAACATATTGGGATTGTAAGGTTTCATTAAATAGTTTCAGCCACAGTTAAGCAAAGAAGAACAAATCCTTGTCAAAATATTGCAAAACTTTGTCCTGGTTTAGAAAAGAAAAATGGTAATGAATCTTCTGGGAGCTACAACACTCATCTCTTATTGGTGAGCCAAGCAAAATCGTACTTACTGAAAAGAGCTGGAATTCCCATATCTATTTTTCATTCTTTTTAGTGTGCACAAAGAGACTTTAAGAGGTTGGACATACCATTGAAAAGTGAAAGTGAAATTCCCTACTGCCAGAACAAAGTGTTCAGCTTCAGCGTTACTAGCACTAGAAGTAAAGTCTCGGTGGAATCTGAAAGGCTCTTCATCATGAAGGAACTTCATATGATGTCTGTTTATCATTTCTTTTCACTCCTAATCCAATTTCAAAAAGCAGTTTCAAAGATTTTTTTTTTATCTGTGCTGGTTTTGTTCATCTTTCTGTGTGGCCTCATCCTGATCTGTACACGTGATGTTTATTGATGTGGTACTTGAGTTGTGCAAATGTTAAAAATGCTGAAATGTATTTCTTTTTTCCCCTAATTTAATCCTGTGCTTTATTCATTCTTCATCAGTAATTTCTTTATTGTGGCCAGAGTCTATATTGGAAACACAGGGCATGTGAATGGAATAAACCCTGGATAGTTTCTAAACACATATTCATATGCATCTCAGGTAAATAGATTATTAGCAAACTACTGTCATGTTTTTGAGAGTTAGGAAGAAACTGGTGAACCTGGAGGAAGCCCGCGACACACATTTAGAATACAGAGAGGGTCTACATAGACAGTAACCTGAGCTCTAGATCAAATTGGAACCCCTGGAGCTGTAACATCTGTAATGCTTTGAAAGACCTTTTACAAAAGACATCAATGTTGTAAAAGGGGAATGTGGAGAAAAGAAAGGCAGTGCTGTCTGAAATGGAATAACGTGGCCTTAGATCTGGTGTGCTGTCTTTATCCCTGCTGACGATGTCTAACCTGCTCGGGGAAGCAGTGCCCAACATTTCTAAATGCTGAATAAAAAAAGGGCACAAAATATGATATTCATCTGAACCTAGTGTTTTATTTTACAGTATACACAATAAGAAATCACCACCATGCAAGGTGATATTTACTGAACCACTTTATCTGTGGTAATTTGGGTTCAGAAACATTTCTTATACACTTGATATACACTAAATGGCCAAAGGTTTGGTGCAAACCTGACCATTACACCCAGTATGTGCTTTTTATAAATCTCTTTCCAGATCTAACATGATACCTTCCACTCTTCCAGGAAGGCTTTCCACTAGATTGGAAAAGGAGCGTGGATGTGGGGATTTGTGATCATTCAGCTATAAGATTATTGGTGAAGTGCAGTCAGTGGTCCAGTTCATCCTAAAGGTGTTTAGTTGGGTTGAGTCAGAGTCAGGGACACTCGAGTTTGTTCCACTCCAAAATTGTTCAGCTCTATCTGGTAGGGACCATTTAGTTCCACTGAATGGAAGTCTTAATATTACAGCGCACAGAGACATGAGGTGACATTTTGGGTGACACTGAAGGGTGTGTTTATAAATATGCAGTCCAACAATTGTGTATTGATTAGGAGGTTGTTGTCCTCAAAGACGACATGGAGTTGTCATCTCCTTATAGATGTCACGATGTGACATGGTGAGACAAGGGCCAGTGAGGATCCAAATGCAGTTTACTATTTTAATGAACAAAAATGAGAAACAGGCAGGCAAAAACAGGTCAGAACACAGAACCGGAACAGACAACAGGATACGCTAAACACCAACAACGACTCACAACAGGGGAATGAACAAAACAGTGTATATATATAGGGAACAAGAACCAATCACAAGACAGAGGCAATCACAGACTAAGACAAGACACCTGGGGAAGAGAATGAGTGTAGTTAATGTCCATGGTAACAGATAGGTGGGCAGGGTCAACAATTAACAGCGGGGAAATGACAGCAGACCGAAACAAGGGAAAACACAGACAGACTCTTTACAATAGAATGCCGTATACTTCATGAAGCAGAGTACGACTGGAGCTGGTACATCTTTAGATGCCTCGGGATCCTCACAGGGTTGGCCTCATCTTAATGAAGGTCCAAAATCCTCATAACACGGAACACAACTGGAGCTGGTACAATCTCTGGATCCCTCAGGATTCATTTCAAAAGACTTACAACAGTCTACTTTCCCAAATCCCATTCACAATGTGGAAGAGTAGAAGTATATGGGTCAAGATATTGCAATAACGTTCCTCATACGCTGTACACATTTTGTATAAACCAACATTTCTTGTTACAACATTACAGCTTGTAATTATATATATTTATTGGACCGATCAAAGGAAAATAGCAGACACATTTGAAGCAAAGCAAAAGGATATAAAGCTTATTATCTACAAATTTGCCTCAAACCCAACAATTGACTGCCAAAAGCACAAAAAGGAACAATATACTCAGAAAAGAAAGCGCATTCAGTCACGTCAAACATTTATAACTGTCACTCTGGTAAATGATTTCATTTTTTCTTTCATTTGTTTTGTGACGTTTCTCAAGTCTGATAAGATTATTTCCTACCCTGTATGTCATTTTAACCATTACAAATGTTTCCTACAAGTTCTTCATGGATGACAACTCCAACTATTCCCATCATAACTATTACCAGGTTCTACACTGATTGAAAAAATCACCACTTGAATATGAGTACTGTTGTTCAATTGTTTCTCTTTAGGATTTCATCTCAATTGGTGGATCAGAGAATCAGTTTTCTTTACTGCCTTCTATCTGGATGAGTGAGCGGGTGAAATAGGTCTTGTAGTCCTATTTGTCTTTGGCAGAATGACCTTCATGCAGTGAAAGGCTTCTGATTGATCACACATGGATGAAATCCAGAAAGCATTGCTCCTCGGGAATCGGTTGGCAAACTCACAACATGTTTTCTCTGCTGTGCCAAATCATAATTATTCAGATATACAGCAGTGCGTGTTGGGATCTCGGGGCATTATTTCTTTGACTGGAGAGCGGCCAAGTGAAGGAAATGCTTAAGCAATGAATAAAATACTTTAAATAAAGCTCCAAGTATAGAACGTTGCTGCAAACGGGTTGTAGGCGGGAATAATTTGACAGATGAATAACCCTGCAAGCTGGGAAGGATTTTTGCACATCCATAGCTGGAAATGGCAAACTCTTATTCATTTCTGTAAGTGGGATTTATTTATTTTTTTACCACTAATGCTCAAAGCAATATTTTACTACTAAATAAACTCAATATATTCTAACAGTACAAGGAATTATCCTTTTGTTTAGTTGCTGTGAAAAATGTGCTTAGTAGTTAATGCCACATTTTTTGCTTAGTCATCTGTTGTCTAGAAAAGGAAGCACAAAGACAGAATTGTAGATGTACAGTAGTGTTTTACCTTTGATAAGCAAACGAACACGCCAACACTGAGCATGGGTTATGGCTCTGAGCTCTCTCTAGCTATTAATGATGGTGTTGTCTAGGTGAGCGTTTAGCTCATGGAGCAGGATCGTCATATATTCTCTTCTATAAACATACGATCTCTTCACAATCCGAATAACATATTGTCTGACTAGTCTTAAATGCCTCCTCTATACTATATGTCTCCATAAATAAAGAGAATGTAAGCATGTATACAGACAGACAGAACGATGTTAGACTTCTAACACCAGAACGATGAGCTGGATAACGATCCGTTAATGTCCGGCCTCCGCTAAGGTGCTGACTGACTGTACCTTTTTATTGAGCGACTTTGAAACTCATGCAAGCTCAAAAAAAGGCTGTAAAAAAAAAAAAAAAAGAAACTGTACCTTATGTGCGTCATTGATCTTAGCACTAAAAAGGCATCTGCAAATCAGAGGTACTTGTATCGACCACTTTAGGAAGGATGGCTCCTTTTTGGCTTTTTGTGCATCATTAATGATTTTCTTAGGGCAGGGAGCAAATAAATACCCAGCAGTAAAAAATATATGTATTCTGCCTTGTTTGTCTTCGGCCTCTGGGGTTGTGGGATCAATCCCTGCCTTTACCGTGTGTACGTACTGTAGAGTTTGCATGTTCTCTGTGCTTCAGTGCTTCACTAGTTTCCTCCCTATGTTCAAATACATGCTCACTGGTATCTCTAAACTGTCTGGAGTACCTAATTAAATAGGTGTGTGAGCTTGTGTGTGTGTGTGTGTGTGTGTGTGTGTGTGTGTGATTGTGCCCTGTGAATGTCATGTGCAAATAATGTAAATGCTTTTCTCTTGTTTTACTTTATATTGGACTACAGCACATTTAAATTCATGAATCTGACTCGTTAGAACGTGTGCACTATTTTTGTGCATAAAATCACAACTCGGACAGAAGATAAAGACGTAATTGTAGATGTATTGTAGATGTATATATAGTTCTTAATGCGGAGACATGTTTTATTTATTTATTTTTTTGTAAGAAGACATTTATTCGGCATTTATGGAAGGAGACTTGGTTGTAAATGCTTTGTTAAAGTCATACAAGACAGGACAGATTCCAGGACAGGAGTTCACGCTTTCTGGTTTCTTGATGAAATGAATCGCTGTGTTTTCTGAAAGAGAGAGGATGACAGCGACAGGGAAACTAGATAGATTAGGAACAATTGATTATCACGGTTATAACATAAGTGCTAACGGGAACTAACTTGAGTCTCGGACATTCCACGATATTAAATTGAGCCTCGATAATAAATAAAATATTTCAATCATCGGTCAAACATATTTCAGTCTAACTTTCTATGTTTCATTCTAACTTTCTAACTATGCAGTTAGTATATTTAAAAGTTCGTATATACCTACCACAGTGTTTATTTGGACGCATAGCTGATTTTTTATTTAAGGAAATAAAATTATTTTTTTCTTCACCTCTTGACTATGATCTGAGTGACAGTAAGCAAACCTTGACCACACTGTACACACAGACTTGCTGATTTTGGTGTCAAGGAGAAACCGGAATCTACTGCATTAATTTAGACTTTTTTTTTTTTTAACTTACTATATATATTAGTCATATTCCTTTGTGACCTGCTTTGATTAAAATGTTAAAATTATTTTATTTTTTGTAAATTTTTTTTTAATTTTTTCTCTGTATCATGCACAATTACGTAACCAAGCATTGCACATGATTTCAAATTAAAATAATTGTTCTGATGAGTTGAGGAATATATAAACAGGCCCTCATATATTTGTATGTTATATATCAGTTGGATTCATGTTAGCAAATTATGAATCACGGTGATTCATGCAGTAAAATTGGATGTTGGTGAGATTCAGCTGATATGAAACCTCTATCGGTTAATTAGTAGTGAAGTGAACTTTACTTATGGGAATTATTCTGCACTGTATTCCTCTTCAGGCTTTGTCCTCGAAAATCCCTTCCTGTCCTCGATCTGTCCTCGGATGCAGATTATACGTCTTAATCAGAATCCTTCTTAGAAGTAGTACTAAAGCTTCTATGTGTTCTGCAAGCTCTCAGGGCTTGATTATTTCTCGAGCTGTAAAGGAAAGACGGTCAATGTGTTGCTGCTCAGGTCGTGACTGGTACTTCCTTCCTAAAATCCTCAGACTCAGAATTCAGCATCGCCTGTCAGGGCGAGTGTCAGTTTTAGTTTTAAATGCGCAAGACGAGGATTTGACTGTAAAGCTACCGTACATGAGCTGTAAAGGGAAGAAATATCCATAGACACCAGGGTACACTTTTTGTTCGATAAACAGTTTTAATAGTAACTATTAACAAATTATTTGAATGCATTTTAATCAAGGGGCAACACTTTTCGACACCCGGATGTTCAATTTTAGGCGACTACTATTAATTTGCTTGTCACAGATTCAAATCAATTCAATGGACATTGCCTCAAGGCAGCTTTATAGAACATAAGACTATTAGACTTGTATTTAAATTTGTTTGTATTTATCCCCAATGAGCAAGCCTGAGGTGACTGAGGTGTCTGTGGCGAGGAAAAACTCCCTTAGATAAAAGAAGAATAAACTTTGAGAGGAACCATAGCCAAAAGAGAACCTCATAATCATTTGGTTGACATTGGAGGGTGTGATTATAAATGATTATAAACACTGGAGAGTTTTATTATGCATTATGTCCTTTCTATAGTCTTATACAGTCCAGTAATTGTGTATTAATTAGGAGCATGTTGTCTTCAAGACCACACGTATTGTAATTGGCATCTCCTTTTTAAATACCCGAATCCTCATGAAGAGGAATCCATCTTCATCCCTTTTAACGTGCGGTGTTTAAAGTTTATATTTTGTTTTAAGTTCATGACATATATGTTTTGTTTCCATCGCTATGTGCTCGTGCTTTCTGTGCCTGTTTTAACCCACATATCAACATTGTGCAGGATTTGTTTGTTACAGTATCTAGTATTACCTAACGTGAGCACCTGTTCTGAGTTCAGCCATTAATTTATCTATTTATACCCTGTTGTCTTCAAGTTTTTTTCATTAAGTCCAAGCCTTTGTTTCTCGTGTACTTTATAGTCGTTTAAGTCCTTTATGTCTGGTCTTAATTCCTGGTTTTACCATTAGCTTATTTTACCATATCAAAATGATAGATTTCTCTAGTTCATTGTTTTCTTCTTGTGCTCTGACATTCACTATATACTCTACGGATGCTTGGACTTTTTGTACATGTGCTCTGCCTCTTACTACAGCATCTTAAGTGATTTCCACACAGTAGTGTCAAACCCGGTGCGAATGAGAATAGAGGAAGCATCTGGAGGCAGGTGAAATTTCAGTAGTGCTCTGGGCTCACTTTTATTTATCAGCCTTGCTTTTTAATGCACTTGCAAAAAGGCAACAAACAAACCAAACTAACGGGTATGCAAAAAAAAAAGAGCTCGCTTTCAGCTTTCACCTCATTTGAGTTCAAGATCACACTTATGTGTGTGCGTTGCGAATTTCACTAGCTTTCCCAGTGTCTCTCTCTGGCCCACGGCAAGCAAGTCTGACGCTATTAAGATACAGGTAATTATCTTGACACACACTCTATGCATTTTCAGCCTTTCCCGTTGTTGTCTGCAGCTGATGCTGGACCACACCACAATGTCACGAATAGGAATCCCAATGCTGGAAAATTTTTTATGCATGATTTATGATCTTTATGTATGCTGGTATGTCGTAGCCTAGTGGTTAAGGTATTGGACTACAGATTGGAAGGTTGTGAGTTCAAATCCCAGGTCTTTCAAGCTGCTACTCCTGGGCCACTGAGCAAGGCCCTTAACCTTCAATTAATCAGTTGTGTAAAAATTAGATTAAGATGGTCTGGATAAAAGGCTCTGCCAAACCCTGTAATGTAATTTATTCATAATTTCTTGTTAAGTTGCTTAACAAGGCTATTCAGCAGAATGTATGTGAAAAGCAACAGTCTTTGTCCTTCTGCTAGACTGAAGTTCGGTTGGCTTGAATGGTGCATTATTTATATCACTGGTGTGTTGTTTCACACTGGATTTTTCTGTATTAGGTTTTCCTTACCATCTTATTGCCCAAGGCGATAACTGATCTAATATCAGTGACAACAAAGAAAGCAGAAGTCACAGTAATGACAAAGGGCCATTTTCTGGAAGCACTGAAAATTTTTTATTGTTTAAACTCATTATTCCGTCTACTTGATATTAACATAATTCTAAATTTATATGGTGATCTGGGAGATTGTTTAGAAGTAATTGTTTCAAAATATGAAAAATCTCCATAACACAGCATGACTTAATAAGCTATTTCCATTTTTAAATGGATACCGATTTGCATCGAAAACATTGTTTCAATAATGCAATAGCAAATTCATGCAGCAAAATTTTGAGACCAATTTCTACCCTTGGAGCCTGTCCTGTGTACAGTATATAATGGTTCTGTTGTGTGTCATCTGGCTTGGTTTATAATGATCAGAGTGAGTACAGAGCTGCCCCCCGGGTAAAAAACAGCAGGTGTCCAGCACTGTGACTTCATTAATATTTACTGCTTTTTACTGACTTTCTGTGATGTCACACATGTCCACTGGTGATGTACATTATGGATAGGGATTTCTGTGGTGCAGTCATGTGACCAAAGACTAAGGATTATAAAAAGAAGAATTGTATAATACTGCATGTACTCCTGCCTGATGTGATGTTGCTGCCAAATCCTGACACACGTCTACATATGTCAGCTCTATCTGGACCTGCCTGATTAATACTAATAATTTCCTGCATTGAGCTTCGGCACTTGTGACTCACCTTTTGCTGATGTAGATGGATACACACAGATACTCAGGTGTCAGGCAGAAGAGTGAGGAGTTCCATTTTGAACCTTGTTTCTCTTAAAGAGTTACTTCTTGTTGTCTCAGGCGATTATTTATTGGCTGTGTCATCTTTCACTTGCTCATTAGGGAACTAAAGCTACATCAAAATATCTGAAAAGCTGGCTTTGAAAAAGCAAATAAAATATAATAGAATTAAATCAGATTAAGGTTAGCATGTTCGCCTCACAGGCTCCCCGTTACCCGAGTAGTTCGGATAAGCGGTAGAAAATGAGTGAATGAATGATTACCATATACAGTCACTTGAAATCTCCTGCCATATCTTCTCAAAACTTGGAATGGAACTCAAGATTAGTTTCCCACTATAATTTTTGACAAATTGTATGCTTATCTGGTCATAATCCTGCCAGAGAATTGTTTTTCATAGTATAAACACAATATTAAGTAAATGTAATATGACTGGGTTTGATAAATCAGTTTGGGTGACTCAAACAACCTGTCTGGTCCATCTTGACACCCTACCCCTGGTTGGAGTCTTCCTGCATGGTGGTGCACTCTGCTGGGATAGATCTACATAGACAGCCACTGACCCATGGGATTACTGAGGATAGACGCACTTGGAGACTATTACACCCTCTTGCATCGGTCAGCTTTGTGCTCAGGTCTTCATAAGGGAACATTTGAAGACCTCAGTAGGAAGAAATTAGTGTTAGGTCTGTCCCTCGGGGCGGGGGTGGGGGGGGTGGAGTTTGCATGTTCTCCCCGTGCCTCGGGGGTTTCCTCCGGGTGCTCCGGTTTCCTCCCCCGGTACAAAGACATACATGGTAGGTTGATTGGCATCTCTGGAAAATTGTCCGTAGTGTGTGTGTGTGAGTGAATGAGAGTGTGTGTGTGCCCTGTGATGGGTTGGCACTCCATCCAAGGTGTATCCTGTCTTGATGCCTGATGACGCCTGAGATAGACACAGGCTCCCCGTGACCCGAGAAGTTCGGATAAGCGGTAGAAAATGAATGAATGAATGAATGAATGTCCCTCAGAAGCTCAAATACAATCTGTTGTAGAAAGGACATTATTTACATTTACACAATTTACTGTACAGTGTCACCCAAATGAGGATGGGTTTCTGATTCCTTCTGAGTCTGGTTCCTCTCACGGTTTCTTCCACATACAGTATCATCTCGACGGGTTTTTTTTCCGTGCAGCACATGAGTTACAGTTGATTAGATACTTTGGTATCTTTCTTCCCTCAGGTTCTTAGTTTGCTACTCAATATGATATAATTTCCTGCATATTTTATTTTACACAGTATTATCTGTTCTACATACAAGCTGTTTGACCAAGAAATGAACTTTCTGGGCATTTATTTAAATTCACAAAGCATGGCCCTTGAAGACATGGTTTGCCAAGTGGAAGGATTCAAGAAGCAGGCACAGAGCCTGACCTCAAAACACCCCAAAACACCTTAGGATGAACTGGAACACTAACCACACTCCAGACTTTCTGAATGAGCAAATCCACACAATCATGCTCTACCATAGTGAAAAGCCTTACCAGAAGTGTTAAGGTTGTTATAACAGCAAGGAAGACTATATATGCAATTGGCTTTTCAACTAGAAAATTACAGTATGGTGGTTTGGCGTCCACATACTTTTGGCCATATAGTGTACATTGAGTTCAAGTACGAAATATATAAACATTACATTTGTAATACTGTAATACTGACATTGCAGTTAAGAAATAAACCAGTCAGATTATTGCTTTATGGTAGTTTCATATGACGTGCTCTAGTCTGGAGATATGGTATTGTCCACTGTGTGAATGAATTTCATACAACTCTCATGTGGTGTGAATGTAGCTGTGTTTCCTCTATACTTGATTGTCTGTTTGTCCACAGTCTCATCTCTCTCATCTTTTTCTCCTGGCTCCTTGGATGCGGGCAGATTATTTTGAGACAGACTCCACAGCGATAAGCTCTCCAAGGGACACTCGCTATCCCAGACACAGCTGCATTGTTCCAGGGCTTTCTGGCATCTGTGAGACGTTTCAGAGCTGCCCACCTCCTCAGCGCATAAGCGCCTGACTGCATTTCCCACTGGCACAAATAGATGAACAGATTTGTGCCTCATAAACAAGGTTTTGGTTCCACTCAGCTTGTCTCTGAATTACATTTAATCAACTCCTGATTTCAAATGTCTCCTAACAGATCCAAGCGCCGGCCCTGTTCTTATTCTTGTATGATAATTGTGTTGATGATGGCAGTAATAACAGCGGAGGGCATCATTAGGTTTATCAGTGTTATTATTATAGATGATGCCCAACAACCTGTGACTGGTTATTGGGCATAATCTATAATAACAATTTTCTGACTAACTGACTAACAATTTTCAAATCATAGCCAAGTCTTGGCTGAGTGGCCATGTGATTTGGTGCCGATAACCAGATACAAGTGGTCCAAAATACAGATAATAAGATAGATTTGGTAAATCATTTTGCTTCAGTATTTATAGGAAAGCAAATGCTGCGTTTGAATAATTTTGCATGTAAGACCAAATTTGACAAACTGGACATAAGGACTGGTGAGACAGATGACCATGAGTATCAGAAAGGCTGTAATAACACCACAAGAACACATGGAGAGGAAAAGATCATAAGATGGAAGGACAAACCTGGAACTACAATGTTTGCTTTAAATCTAATTGCGCCGTATCACCATGGCTGAAGGTTTCATGTTTTTTCTGACAAAGGTTCAAGCAATACATGTATTTTACCAACACAATTAAAATGAGCTGAAACTTATGTGGGGATTTATTTCACTTAGTCAAGTCAAGGTTAAGATGGTATTTAATCAAAGAACATAATACTTTGACATTTATTAAGTAAAAAAAAGTGTCTACCCTGAATTAAATGATATCAATTTTTCAAGTCCCAAAGTGTTTTATTTATCTTATACCACAGCAATTTGAGAAAACATATTTTTTGTGTGTCTTAAAGAACAATATACTTTTTATCTTTTTATAGCTGGATTTAATCTTGTAGAGCATCTCATGTATTAACAACACATTTCATCCAAAATATTATATATTATATAATATATGACAACAACAGTATGTAGCAGATGACTTTCCTGTATCAGAAAACCTAAGCACCAACACTGGAGTCTCTTCTAAACATGCAAAATAAATGATGCTTTACAAAAATCTTCAACAATTAGACCAAACATACGATGCATTGGAGCCTGTTTAAGGGACACATCCACCATACCACCAAGGTCCTATCAGTACTGTCACGATTATGCGGTGAATGAGGATACGAGTGTAGAATTTGATTTATTACCAGTACAAAAGAGCTATTTAGTTAGAAAAACAGAAAATGTGGGGGGAAAAAACAAAGCAAGCCAAATACTACAATCAGGAACACACAAAAGTTGTATCTAGACTAAGCATGACAAACACACTGCCATCAAACAGAAACTAAACAACTGAAATCAATTAGTTAATAATGATGAACAACTGAAGAAGTGCTCAACTAAAATGTTCTGGGTTGCACTTTGTTGGTCTTTCAGGGAAATGTCCAAAGTCTAGAAACAATAAAGTATTAGAACATCACTACTGTCAGAGCTACTGTACTGTACACTCCTATTTAGCAATGCAAGGCTATACACACAATAATGTTGAATTATCACCATGTTGATCCATTCACATCTATATTCTCCTTAAGCGTTCTTTCTCAATCTGTTTTCTCTCTTGTACACCATCAGGTATCATAAATATCTTTACTGCTGCAGTACGGATGAAATGAAACCTCCATCTGGGAGACCATCTGGTCTAGTATTACATTAGCTGTGTGGTCTTTCAGTCCAGAGTGGTCATGTAACCCTTTTTTTGGTACAGTACATCTTTTAAAACCTAATCCTAAATCCCACACAAGCTTGTTTGTGTTTCAGAGTGCCATCATGCCTGTATTACCTTTTAGTTACGTTTTCATAGCCGAAC
Organism: Tachysurus fulvidraco; assembly: GCF_022655615.1. Taxonomy (NCBI): domain Eukaryota; kingdom Metazoa; phylum Chordata; class Actinopteri; order Siluriformes; family Bagridae; genus Tachysurus; species Tachysurus fulvidraco. Next base: position 5,559,478 of record NC_062531.1, read on the forward strand.
CAGACAGAGTGGCCACTTATGCTCTGAACACATGATGTATACTTTAAACCTCTGTAGGATAAGAGCAAGCCAAGCTGTCTGATGTGATGCAAGTGCTGCATCTTCTATAGCACATTCCATAGCTGTGGCTCCACATACCTTCATGACTTGCCTGATTGATATTAAAGGCAGGGTATCTGATTTTTAATGCTTCAGAAAACTGAGTCGGGCCGAATAATAAACAAAAATCAAAACAAACGTGTAGCCAATGAGCAGAAAGGGACGGGGCTTGTCAATATGCGGTGGAGAGTGTTCAGTGTGCATGTGTGACATTAGCAGAAAGCGGTTTTAACATTGACATGGAGGGTAAAAACAAAGAAAGAAAGCGAAGAAAGGCTTACGATAAGGCAAGAAGTAGGACGTGTTAATATAGGATCAGCTTTCCACCGCTGGAGAGAACTGAAGGAGCAGGAAGTTGGCCGCATATTCACAGGTTGGAGTTTCCCGAGGCAATAACTCCTGAGCTAAACGCTGTTTTGCTTTGTTTCACAGAACGAATATATGCCATCCTTTGCATGATTATGCTTGTGTGTCATTTTTGCTTGTTTGTTTATCTGCAATCATATTGTTCTTCACTTCAGCTATGATAAAGACACATTTCTTTCCATTATTTGCCTGGGTTACGTATGTATGTGTGGGTGGAGCTATACTGTAAATACAGGGGTAGGACCCATTTTAGTTAGGGGCGTGTTTGTTTTGTGATTTCAAATGTCGACATTGGCTTTCAAAAATCGGATACCCTGCCTTTAAAATAGCAGCCTGGGATCTTGAACCACAAACCTCCAACCAACTCAGAACCTTGACCATTTGTGCAACTGTTGCACTACTCCTGAGCACTTCCTTCTGTTTCTGCATGTGGAGCTTTCTACAAATGTTTATTCCTAAGAAATCTGTGATGCATGTGTGTCTTTTGAATATTCTGATATTAAGATAAACTCATATGAGAGCTGTGTCTCTGGGTAAGCTTTGTTCATTTGCATACATTCACATACTACTGAATGAGAATTAATAGTGAATAAATACTACTAAGCTTCACTCAACCGCCAGTCGATCTACAATTCTGTTGTAAAATTATACAAATTTCTTTCTAACTGCACATTTATACCAAAACTAATTAAAGCTGGCTAATTTACCACTGTATAATTTTCAGCCTGATTTTGCTGATGCACACAAAAATAGCGCATCATAAAGGACTTACGGAGGTCTTAGACCGCATAGTCATTAAAATGAAAATTAAACAGTAAATTAAATGTATCAAAATCTCAGAGTGTGACCACTGCTATGATGTCAAAAAGCCAGCGATATGAGACAGGGTTCACAAACTCACAAATCCGCTAATACAAATATGCTAGTGGTGAAACGTGAACGTGACTGCACACAGAACTGCTTTGCTGTTCTGTAGGTTTTCTGTGTTTGCTTTTCATGCTGTGAATAAAAGTGCTTCCCCTAAGCTCTGAGGTGTATATATTACTGGACTTTTGCCCCAAAAAAATGTTTATCGTGTTTGGATGCTGTAGACATCAACTCCCAGAACACCCGGTGGCAAAATCCATTGCCTAATCTCTTTGGCAGTGTGTGAACACAGTGTGAAGCTGCTGCTGGTGTACGGTAGGGGATTTGATATTCTACCTGGAACGCATCCTGATGGTAAATCAGCGGAGCTAAACCATGTTGACAAACACTACAGAGCCAGACAGGCAGGAACACACACACACACACACACACACACACACACACACACACACACACACACACACACACACACACACACACACACACACACACTTACTTAAACTACACATGTTCTGTTTTTCTAAAATCATGCTCTTCTACAGTAATTGAGTGCTGCAGGGTTTTAATTCCCTGAGATGGTCCTCCTCATAGTGAAGTAATGAATTCAGCCTGAACTTACAACCGCCTTCATTTAAAATGTTTAACCTTGAAATACACAACTCAGTGTGACAGTGTGACACACACCTTTAATATGTACAGTACATATTACATACATAAACTGTACTTTATATGTAGCATATACAGAATCATGAATACACTGTATAGACTACTACTAATAACAATTATTAATACTATTATAAATACGAGAGTATATAAATAATAAAATATAAATATATTTTTTAAATAATTAAAATGTATGTATTATTATTATGAATACATTTGCATGAATTAGAAATAGTATAGCATTTTTATATGTATATAATAAATATTTTATGGTATTTATTTATTTTATTGTTATTATAATTGTTTTTATCATAAAATGTATTATGTATAATATTGATAATATACATAATAAATTATGAAAAATATAAGACTATATGAGCGGTAGAAAATGAATGAATGAATGAATATGACTATATGAATAATATATATAAATAATAAACAAATAGTATATTATCATATTCTAGTATTGTTTTATTATATTTATTTAAAATATTTGTAAGTATTTTTTTCCCCCTACTCTTTTATTATTGTTCATTCATGCACTTTGAGACAAAACCATTTCACTACATTACAATACCAGTATAAAATCAGTATAAAATGCGAGACTGATGAGGCCGTGTCAGCCATGTCAATGCTGCACCTCTCACTCCTACTGCTCACTTCCTGAACTTCTCCACACCTCCTTCTCACCTCTCCTTATGAGATTTCAATTATTCTGCCAAAATAACCCCTCTAACACAAACATCCGTGCACTGCGGCACTTTCTCACCTGCCTCCTGATTAGATTACAACAGGAAGAAATACTTGTGTTATGGTGTTATAACAGTGGGTAGGACTAGGCCCGATTTCAATAAATCATCTGTGACTGCAGGTTCATGTTGTCTGTCTAAGTCACTCAGTAAACAGCACAGTCGCAGCGGTGTGTCTGTTTAAGATACAGATTCACTTCATAGACCAGTCCCCTAGACAGTTTACTCGAATTAATTAATTGGTCATTAATAATAAATTGGTATTTAACTGCTTTTATTTTGTAGTGTTACATCCTGGAAGTGGAATCGATTTAATTGGGATTAAATCTTGTCTTGAATCTAAAACAAAAGCAAACAAAAAAAACTAAACAAAAGATCTATAATATTGAAGTAAGCAGAAAAAAAATCAATATAGTTTCAAATATTATTTTTACTAATTTAAAAACGATTCAATATAACACAGCTGTTTTCTGCCTAAAGGAGAATATTCAATTCATCAAATGTGGCTTTTTATCCATTGACAGTTACCTTTATTGGAACAAAACAGTTTATTAAATCATGTATCATAGCAGCACATTACTTTTTACTTTCCTTGAAGCTAATACAAGAGATAATGTAGTTTGTATTACAGTATGCTGCTAAACACTAAACATTTAAATATTAAAATCTAGTTAAATTATTCAGCTTCATTTATGCACTTTAAAAGACAGTGAAAGACAGCAAACTCGATGGGATTGTCATGGATGGCTTGGATTATTCCCTGTTTGAACACCAGGGGGATGTTTTGGTACCATAGGCTTAGTTTTTGTGTTCATTCCTTTTGAACAAAACACGGAAAAAGGAACAGGAGGATAAAAGTGGAGGGAATATCGGTTGAGGAGAGGGTTGTCTTTTCTGCAAAAAAAAAAAAAAAGCATTTCCTCTCTGACAGGCGTAGATGTTTCTCAGCAACATTCTTGCAGACTGAAAAAAATCGCATTCTTTCTACATGAGTGCTCACCACAGTGGATAGTCATTGGTATCGGTATTGGTAAATGTTGAAAAGAAGACAGCTCAAGGAGTTAGTGATTCATTCATTCATTCATTTTCTACCCCTTATCCGAACTTCTCGGGTCACGGGGAGCCTGTGCCTCAGTCTCAGGAGACTTCGGGCATCAAGGCAGGATACACCCTGGACGGAGTGCCAACCCATCACAGGGCACACACACACCCTCACACAATACGGACGGACAATTTTCCAGAGATGCCAATCAACCTACCATGTATGTCTTTGGACCGGGGGACGAAACCGGAGTACCCAGAGGAAATGCTTAGTGAATTTTAGGCTAGTATAGATAGATACAATAGATTACATTTCGTGACCCGTGTCACGAACTGCCGTGAGACTGGGTTGATAGATAGGTGGTATAAATTTTATCACCACAGGTTGAACGGTCCTTTAAGCTGTATAGTTCATTCTCCACCACTATAAAAGTTTCCTGGTATCCTCAGAACTTTTGGAGCCTTAATAGAACAATATAAGTGAAAATGTGCAAAAGTAATTAATTAGCAGAATAACCAAAGCTTTATTTTATGCTAATGCTAGCAACCCGATGAAGCAATAAATAATAACATAACAAAAAAATAATAACAGCATGTGCATTAACCAGTGTTCATTCCTGTTAGCAATGGCAGTGGCCAAGGCGAAGTTAAAAATCCAACCCAAATGCAGGGATAACAAAAAAAAACACAATTTATTAACAAAAACGAAAAATATAGACAGGGAAAAAAAAAATCACGAAAACTAGGAAAATGACTCGGCAAAGATAAACACTGAAAATACCAACTGAGCAGACCGAAAAGAGGAGGAGTCCACAAACCCACAAGCAATTCAGAGAGAATAAATAGGCATGGTAATAAATGGTCAATTAGGAAGAGGTGAAAAGAGACAAAAACACACGTGACAACACACTGCCGGAAAACCCCCTAATGCTCTGACAGAGAATGTGTAAGCAGAGTTCACACAAATACATACAGTACATCCATCTTTAACCAAAAGGACACCATTTACCTGCACCCAACTAACCTGCTTTTGAGCACCTTCACCACAGCAGATGTCTGCGCAGAGCTCACAACATCATCAAAAACTCTTCACATCCCAGTCACAAACTGTTTATCCTCCTTCCGTCAAAAAGGAGATATAAGAACATGTGCGCCAGAACCAGCAGGTCCAGGAACAGCTTCTTTCCATTTACCATCACACTACTGAACTCTACACAACACCGTTAGTACACTGTAAAGAAATACTGTATATAACTTCTGTACAATTATACATACAATGTACATATTACATATTGTATTTTTAATACTCCTCATTCTCTACACATATTGTGCCTTAAATACATCTGCACTATTTTATTTATGTGTATCTTACAGCCTTTATATTTATTCACTGTACATATGTTCACATATATACCTATATATTACATGCTGTACATATGTTTACATATATATATATATAAACTATATATATATCTATATATACATATATATATATATATATATATCTATCTATCTATCTATCTATCTATCTATCTATCTATCTATCTATCTATCTATCTATCTATCTATCTAATTATTTGTCTTTTTTAGTCTTTCTAATCTTTTCTACTCTTTGTCAGGATTTCCGAAACCCACGAAGATATAAAAACATACATCGCACACACAGACTTAATAAAATAGCACACTTAGAACCCGTGATGGTTCTAAATGCCAAAACGCAGCTAGTGATATTAAACCCATTAACACTCCCTGTGGTTACTTACTGATCTCTTCGCCTTTGCCTGACTTTTATTCCAAATCACCATTTTATTTATAGTCCTCCCTGGTGCAGTACAGTACAGTGAATATTCCTTTGTTTATTTGTCTACTCTAATCGACAATTTACACTTTTATTTATGCACAAGAGATGATTTAATGTCTCCAGGCTTTTACTTAGGAAAGTGGGTCATTTTTCCTCATCTAAATGGCTTGTTAATAATCCTTGTTGAGTTGAATGAGAACTGCTTCTGCAGAGTGTGTGACAGGTTTATTATGTTAATTGTTTTAGTCCTATTCAAGCCTATCTTACTGCATCACTCTCCTTCTTTGCCTTTCTGTCAGTATCTGTCTGCCTATTTCCTCCTTTCTCATTTAATTTGTCAGGATCTATCACCCCTTGTCTTTCTTTCTGCAATACTTGCTGTGTATACCTGACAGTAGATGCAGTAAGGTGTGTATTTCACAGGTTTGCAGGTTCATGTGCTGTCACATCTTTTGGGGTGACGGTGAGCTGCCAGACTGTAAAATTACAACCGTGCTGTTCAGTGCTGTATAAAATTTGCAAAAACTCTTTATAGGTATTTTTAAATCAAATATCTGTGAACAATTTATATATATTTATATATATATATATATATATATATATATATATATATATATATATATATATATATATATAAATATATATATACTGTACACACACACACACACACACACACACACACACACACACACATATATATATATATATATATATATATATATATATATATATATATATATATATATATATATATATATATACAGTACAGTACAGTATATTGCAATACACCTTATCATTTGTATAAATCCTGATGTGTTTACTCCAATTCACATTTCTTTGCATTTGACTCTTCGCTTGTCTACTATTTGTTCTTTGTTTGACTCTTTCTGCATTTGAGAGTCTGCGGTGGGATTGTTTTTTGGCTTTCTAAATAATAATACACCCTCATCAGCCAACCATTTGCTTTGTTCCAGTGCGAGTTGAAGTTTTCTGTTTCAGAGGTGACGCGAGTGAGGTGGAAAAAAAAGATCTACATTAAAAATCTCATTTTGTGCCTCATGTACTGTATATTATGCACCATGTTTAATACAGTACATGAGCCTTTTGACATGACTCACGTTACATTTATTGTAATTGGTTGTGTATCCCTTGAGTACAAAGGCTCAAACAGTTCCTTGTCTCTAATAATAATATCATCAGAAATGATTTATTTATTTATTTATTATTTATTTTACCTTGACTTTTCTTATAACCCGATCCATAAAGTCCTAAAGATCCATTAATGTCACTGATGATATAGAGAAATGATAATCATGCTCCTTTATTCTCAGGTTTTTATTTGTTTTGTGAGTAATCATTCCTGGTGGCAATTTTATATTTTAAACGGTGTGTATGGAGTTAGACGACGAAGGATGTGGCTCTGGGGAAGATGATGGCTAATCACCCATTATTCTGTCTGGATTTCTGTCTCAGTCATTGATCTATGATACAAAAGAATACAGAACATCAGTGTGACTTAAATGTGTGATGTTCCAGTCTGTTGGAACAGTGTGTTTTTATATGTGTGTGTGAGTGTGTGTGTGAGAGAGAGATTGAGAGCAAAAGACGATACAATGCTTATCAACGGATGGGTTGCTTTTTGAGTCACGGCTTTACTAACTCTGACTAAAAACAGCTTTGGTTGCATCTCAGTCTGTAGCCTATTCTGAGATCTATTTTTTCTTTTTCTTTCTTTTCTTTCTTTTTCTTTTCTTTTATATTTTAAGCTAATAAAAGCTGTTTCACTAGTGCTCAAAGTTGCCCAACAACACAACAAATGCTAGCTGGACTCTTGAGCTGACAGTGATGCTTGTCTTATTGTCTTATTACTGTTCTTCAAACTGCTTTTCTTTGGCAGCTTTATATTTTTGTGAGACACCCAACATAGTAAAAAGCTTCCTTTTAACAGGTGTCTCGTGTGGTGACTCGTACCGTGGCCGATCATTTTAGCTCGCTGCCACTCAGTGTTCGAGGCCTTCAGTTTGAACACATGCTACGAGTAAAGAGTGAGGTGTGGAGTTTAATTGCTCATTTTTTGAGGGATGTGTTGGATGTGATATTATTTTACTTCATGCTGCTGCTTTCTGTGACCAAAGGCTAAATCACAGCGGTGAATTAACACTAGTTTCTTAGTCTCTTAGTACCACAAGGAACAGATGGAGTACACCACCAACATAGAGACATTCAAGACTAAATGACTTTTTAATTGCCATCTTGTTTATAGCTAGTGTGAACATTAACCACACTCAGTCATTTATCAATAACTGCTTTATTCTGGTCTGGATGCAAGGTGGGAATATCCTGTGTGAATCAAATCTTTTTTTATGATGAATATATTCACCTCCCATATCCCTGTCAGCCAGAGCTCTGAACCTGGACCTGGGATTTTGATTACTGAATTGTTCTTTTTTCCATAATAATAATAATAATAATAATAATAATAATAATAATAATAATAATAATAAATAATAATAATAATGTTGGCCTATCACACTTGTATTCTGTCTTGTACCTTTCTCCATGTCACAATTTATTGTACACATTTTTAAAATCCAACATATTATGTTGGGATAATGACTTTTTTTTAAAAAAAAAAAGTCAAATTTCAATACTACATGTGCAAATTTTGGTTTTGACTAGTAATTTGGGACTAAACTGTTACAAAATTTTGGAACGAAGGTGGAATTCCCTTTCAACACTAATACAGCTGATCCTGACCATTATACAACAAAACTATTAAAAAAAAATATATTTATTTAACCATTATCTGCACTCACTGCTTATCATACACAGGGTAATGAGGAAGTTTATTACCACAAGGTGAAAAACACTGTAAACAGGGTGCCAACCCATCACAGACCAGCACAATCTTGCACACACACACACACACACACACACACACACACACACACACACACACACACACACACACACACACACACACACACACACACACACGTCCAACATGTCTTTGGGAAGGAAACCAGATGCACATGAAATTCAGATGCACAGAGAGAACATGTAAACTCTGCACACAGGATGTGTCAGGAAAGGCAGGGATAAAAGCAGCCCCGAAAAATGCAGACCCGTTTTAATAAAAAAATAAAACAATTAATTTACAAAAGAAACAGCCAGGAAACAAAAATTCACTATCACAAGAACCAGCATAAGATGATACAGAAACGAAAAGAGGACTCTGCGAAGCTACACACAACGCAGATGACATAAATAGAGATAATAATGAGTCCATTACGGACAGGTGAGTACTGACGAGACACTTGTCACAAAACAAACTGCCGGAACGCCCCCTAATGTTCTGCCAGAGAATGTCCAAGCAAAGGTCCTGACAGGGTGGAAGCAGGAATTGAACCCCGAACCCCATATTTGTAGTTCAAGCATGCTAGATAATAAGCTATTGTGACACACTATTAAATGTAATTAAATAAATCCGGTATTGCAGTGGTAGCTCAGTAATAAAGACTACCGAATGGATGCTTGTGAATTCAAGGCTAAATGCTAATAACTAAACCACTGCCAAGCTGCCAAGCTGCTACCGCAGGGCCCTTGAGCAAGGCCTTTACTCCTTAGTTGTATAAATAAGGATTTCTGATAAATGGTAGAAATATACAATTATAATATCCGTGTCTTTTTGGGTTTCCTCCAGGTTCTCTCTGTTTCTTCCTAATTCTGGATTCACCACAACCCTGCCAAATGATTGCTAAAGATAAATGAATAAATGGACGTATCGTGATACAGATTTAGACAGATTATATAAATAGAATTTTATATTACTCTTTGAAAGTCAAATAAAACACAGGAGGGTCTCGTAATCTGTTATGGCCTCATTCAAATCCGTTTGAAGACAGCTGGAATGTTAAAGGCAATCACTTTCTCACGTTTTACAAATCAACAGACTGCATTACGACTCACTTCAAATATTTGTGTCACTCCAAGGAACAGTTGTCAAGTATGCCAGTGCCAATTAGATGAGTTCACAATGCCTACACCCGCTGTGCACTAACGCTACACCACAGGCGTAGATCGTTGGTTACGGATGTATTCTGAGAAGCTGTAGATCTTACACTCAGGTAACTCTCTGCAGTGTTTCTGCAGTGCACCTCGTTTGTCTCTTGATGGCAGTTTAGTAACAGCTACGATCGATATATTGTATGCTCTTTCACTGGCAATTGCATTCTACAGTATATGAAGATTATTTATTTATTTATTATTCTGAATATCCATCCATCTGGAGTGAGGGATCAGACTAGGTTTTTTTTTCATACTAGTAAGCTTATCTGATTTTGCTTTGCTCTGTGTGACAGCATCATATGATTATGTACTTACAGACAGATGTGTTATTAATTGCTATGTACGCGTCATGTCCACGTGAACCCTTTTCTCGTTTATGTGACTCACGGACCATTTTTATTCATCTGCATTGCTATATCCACACACTTTTTAAAATATGCTACCCACACACAACAGCTCATCCCACACCCTGCTCCTGTTGTACACAGCATATGTTGTTTTAGGAGTTGCTAATTAATCGGCATTAAATTCATCTGGTGTTTATTAATAAAATCCTCAGGAGGGAGAGGGAACCATGCTTTGAATAATAAACAATTTCCCCAATAACTTTTAGTTTTATGATGAAGGATCTTCCTCCTGACAATTTGACGACTGGGCCAGCGAGAAAGCGGTAATAAGAATCAGGCCATCAGCTAAATCACAGAAATGTAAGCTTTCCATTACAAGCAGATGTCAAAAATTTGTAATCGGTTTATCAGACAGTTTTCCATCAGGGAACACACCACCTGTAAAATCTAATGCTCTGTGGTTTCTGAACAGCAGCATTTGTCGTAGTGAGGTAACACTAAGATGCTCTACTAGCCATTTATACAACTTCCAATGAAAAGGAAGTTGGCCTTTTTCAATATTACTGCAGATTTGGCCCCAAATGTGGTGTGTGAATGTGTGTCATCACGACACACATTCACACAAAGCCCTCTTCACTTCCATTGCATTCAACATGAGTACAACCTTCATTGAAAGTAATTACATGCAGTAAGTGTCTTCACTGGTACAAGTTTTAAAAAAGAATCATTCATTCATTTTCTACCGCTTATCCAAACTACCGCGGGTCATGGGGAGCCTGTGCCTATCTCAGGCGTCATCGGGCATCAAGGCAGGATACACCCTGGACGGAGTGCCAACCCATCACAGGGCACACACACACACTATGGACAATTTTCCAGAGATGCCAATCAACCTACCATGCATGTCTTTGGACCGGGGGAGGAAACCGGAGTACTCGGAGGAAACCCCCGAGGCACGGGGAGAACATGCAAACTCCACACACACGAGGCGGAGGCGGGAATCGAACTCCCAACCTTGGAGGTGTGAGGCGAACGTGCTAACCACTAAGCCGCCGTGTCCCCCAAAAAGAATAATATTTTCTATAAAAAAAAGCACAAAAACACATCTCTGCAAGTTGCATCATAAATCTGCAGCAAAATCAAGAAGCCTGGTCACAGCAATCACAAAATAAAGAAATAAAAACCTGGAGGAACTGTGATATACTTCATAAATACTTCTTAAACATGTTGGAATTGATATTCTGATTCAGGAGTGGTCATGAATTAGTAGTAAGTTGGATGTAGGCAAAGGCTGATGATGCAAACAGAGTTAAAACAAACCGAAAGAAAAAACAGCAAAGAGGAGAAAGAGGAAAACCAGTCAGAACTGCAAAGCAGAATGACATAGCTAACCTTCACGCTGAAATGCTCTCATAAAGCCACTGACTGATGATTAACAAACCAGAAGCAGGTGAGTTAGAGTTCAGGCGAATGAAAGAGAGTTGTAATGATTGGACTGGAATGAAATCTGGACTAATCAGAAACACAGATCATCACTGACAATGATGATAAATTAGAAGTATACAAATAAGCATATACAATATACAATATGTATATAAGTGAAAGCAAAAAGGAAATGGAGCCTATGGAGTGCTTATAGATGACTGGTTAAACACTGAATACTGAATAGAGTGTATTTTAAAATGTTAAAACATAAATCCATACAATCAGAGTTCATTTAAAAGATGTGTAAGATGAAACTTCTAGTAAAAATGGAACAGATTAGCACATAAAGTGTGCGATTTGGGACACACCCTTAGTATGAAGTGAGAATACACTAAGGATGGGATGCTTGTTCCTCAAAGCAAGAAATTACTAACAGCAAAGGTTTTTTTTATATATATATATTGGTTTTTATTGATGTTTTTTCATTATTAAGTATAAAAAAGAGTGAAATTGTGTATGACTCGATACTAATAGTAAAATATACTGATATCATTAGAAAGGATGCATTAGTGTTAAGTGTTATCCTTTATACTGTAACTGCCTTGACCAGAAATTCCCTGGTACAGGAATTCATCCTAATATATCTATTCAAATACTTCCAGATGCTTCCAGATGTTTTCTCCTAATGGAATTTATTAGCTTTTTTCCCTTTTTTAAAATGAGTAAATCGATATTATAGTTGTCTATGTGGTTTCAAAAAACCACAAGGGCGCAAACTCTTGCACTCGGCCGTAAGTACAAGTGCAGTCTTATAACTATTTGTGTCAGGATTATTTTCAAAGCATTGAATGCCAAAGCCAATTAAAGACTTTTCACAGCTTGAACACCCCCTCTGTGCATTAAAAGGAAGCATGAACACATGGCTGGGTATCGTGTAGCATAGTCTGTGTTGACTGTCAGCCCAAGTGTTGTGTCACTAAACCTAACAGGGTAATGAAAATGAATTAATGTCAAGAAAACGTCTAGATCTGTCCAGTTAGTAGCCTTTACAGTTAGTTTGTTGATCAAATGTTTTTTTTTTTGTTTTGTTTTTTTAATACTAAGCATGAGACAAGCTGTAAGTAGTACGGTTAAGTGACTGTAAAGAGGAATAGTGATGATGCAAATTCAATTAGTGTAGTTTCTTGTTAGGAAGAGCTATTCTTACACTGTCTGTATTTGCATTCTTTATCAGCTTATATTTGCACATATCACCATATGTTAAGAGATTATTAGCGTGCATATAAATACAGTTACAAATCTCTGTTCTCGGCTCATCTCTAAACAATACCTTCGTGTATAATTAGGTCGTACGGGCTCGATGTCAGCTGACTGATGTGAATAAGTACTGTAGGAAGTCTCCAGGTACTGTACAGCTTTTGCTCCTTTGTTGCTTTGTGTTAGAAAAAGATTTACAGCAGTCCCATGAAGACTTTATGAGATGGTTGCTGTTTATCAAATGCCATCAGTCTCTCTCTTCTTCCTTCTTCTCATCTTTATTTCCCTCTCTGTATCTTAATCTTTCGAACTGTTAATGTTTGGGGCTGTCAAACGGGTCAGCGAGAAAACGCGACTTAGTTCGTTAGCCTCTGACTCGTTTTCTGATGTGTCGTTGGCCCGTTTTCAACGAGCAGGTCGAGTCGCTTTTAATTATACTCAAATCAACAAAATAAAAAAATAAAAAACACGCTTATTTGCTCGATGTCAAGATGTTGGCATTTCGAAAAGAGGGCCGTTAAAATGTCCCCAGTAAATTGGTCTACAATTAACAGGTCTTTGTGTTCATTCAACCAGAATAAAAAACAGAGGGCTGTATATAAGGAGTAAAAGGCAACAGGGCATGTTGTTATAGGAAAATAATCAATGATGGGGTTGTGTGAAGCAACATAATGTGAAGCTCAGTTAATTTTTACTTCCCTGATGTTTATTTTTCTATAAACATATGTTTCAGCAATTTATAGCTAGGTTTATTGATCTGCTTGATGATGTTATCACTCCTTTGTTTTCTGTTAATAACATTTCTCTTTAACTAAAAAAGAACTTGTCAGCGTGTCATATGAATAAGATGGAAATTCATCTGTCAAAATACTTTTCCTAAATGGAAATTTTTCTGGTTTTAATAAGATGCCTAAACTATATGTTTATAAATGTACGATCTTCTTTCATCTTTTCCCGTTATGGGTCACCACAGCGAATCATCCATTTCCACCTAACTCTATCTTCTACATCCTACACCAATTACCTTCATGTCCTCATTTAACACATCCATATATCTCCTCTTTGGCCTTCCTCTTGACCTCTTACCTGGCAGCTCCATCTCCAACATCCTTCTACCAATATAACCATCTCCCTCCTCTGTACATGTCCAAATCATCTCAATCTATCCTCTCTGACCTTGTCCTCAAAACAGCCAACCTGAGTTGTCCCTCTGATGTGCTCGTCCCTAATCCTGTCCATCCTCGTCACTCCTAAAGAGAACCTCAACATCCTCATCTCTAATGCCCCTTTTCCACCGGAAAGAACCGGGTGCTGGTTCAGAGCTAGCGCTAGTGCTGGTTCAAAGTTGGTTCCACTGGCGAACCTTCTAAGAACCGGTTTGCCTTTCCACCAGCTAGAGAGCCATCACAGCGCCGAGTGTGACGTCACTGTATACGTGTCACGTGTCCCAGCAACTTTAGCGCAGCAGCAGCAAACACAAACACAACAACAATGGCGTATGTTACTTTACTGCTAATGCTCATGGCTTTGCGAACCTACATTGGCATCCAAACGCGGCGAATAAAACGTGTACGTGCATCTCTGTGTAATCTGTATAAACGGAGGTTGTAATCGATAAAGTACATAACGTTATTTTATCGTTAACACAGAAAAAAATTTAGCCTTAGCATGTAGCTACCTACTATCATGTGTGCTGATAATGTATCATATCACGGTAAAGTAAAAGTGTATTAAACATTAGTAAACTTAAGGTACATTATCAAATGCGCCAACAGTAGCCCTGCCCACAGCTCCTGACGCAAGCGGTTCTTAAGTCTAGACCAGCAACGTTTTGGTGCTACTTTAGAACCACTTTTCCTGGTTCAGAGACGGTGCTTCGGCTGTCGAAAAAGAAAGAACTGGTTCTAAATTAGGCCCTGACTCCGAACCAGCACTCGAACTGCCTCGGTGGAAAAGGGGCATAATACCTCCATCTTTTCCTCAATGTCTCTAACCCAGACAGCAGAGCTGGTCTCACTACTGTCCGTACATCTTTGTTCAACAATAGTTGGTTAGATTCACTAATATATATAACATATGTTAAAAATGTCGGATTTCATTTCCATCTCAAAGCACCGCTTCATCTCTCAAACAGTAAGAACAGTGTAAATTAATTTGAGAATAAATGCAGTAATAAAGAGCAAGCAAAAGCTAAACTGATCATTTTAGTGTAGAATCTCATATATGTGGTATATGCAGTACAGTAGCAGATGTTAATGAATAGTTATGATTAGATAATGGTCAGTAGGGCATTTATCCTGCTATACACTATTTCCTTTAAGATATCAAGGAGTTGTTCTGAGCAACCGAAGGATTAAATCCATTGCAAAACAGTTGTGAATAAACACACAAAATTCTCTGATCAAATCAGTTGTACAGTATTTGTAGAGCTTTGAACAATAGACGCTGTCACAAAGCAGCTTATACATATTACTTTATCAAGGGATCTCTAAAGAGAAACACTTCCTAAGGGCACATGAGGAAGAAACCTTTGCGAGGAACCGATCATGTTTGAGTTTGGGTCTGGTACTAGAGAAATTAAAAGAAACTGGTACTAAGTGTGTTGTAAAGATTAAGAAAACGAGTCCTGGGATGAGCACAAGACAGACTTCAGGATTACACGCCTACAATTGTATAGTATCCAGTGACACCCAAGCGTGAGACTTGCACGTAAATGGTTTTTGTGAAGTGTAAATCTTAAGATTTCGATAGTGAAGGTATTTTATATATAAATAACATTCATATCACTCGGACAGCATGATCGTTAAAAGCAATGGTAGGGAAGAGCTATCTTGAACAAGCTTCAATGAAAATAAATCTGTTTTTATTGCCTGAGCGACTGGTGGATTGTTTGTTTCCATCAGTTAATTGGCAGCACTTTTCAGTCTCGCAGTGCATGCACACATTTTCAGTAGAGTTTTGACCGAGCACGTTTTAGTTTTGTTTTTCTGTGTTAAACACTCCCATCTGCTGTGGGTGAATCATCAAAAAAAAAAACCAAAAAAAAAAAAAAACTGGAGTTTTAAAGACATTAGATTTATTTACATACCCACACATTATATATCTTCAGGACAATATAATAATATATCAGTACTTCACAAAAATCTGCAATCATAATGTCAGGAAACTGCTATTTATATATTTTTTAATAATTATTTAGTAAACACAGATACAAACTCTGACATCTCTACAAACGAAATCAAACCAAGAACTGAAGTGTGACATGGATTAAAAATACCTGGATAAATATTGTTTCTTTTTCAGTTACTGAGTTCCATTGATCATAGAAATGCAGAGAAATGCAATATAACCTGTTATACCCTCCATCCATCCATCCATCCATCCATCCATCCATCCATCCATCCATCCATGCATCCATCCATCCACCCATCCATCCATCCATCCATCCATTCATCCATCCATCCATCCATCCATCCATCTTCTGCACAGATTATCCTACACAAGGTAACAGGGAACCTGGAGTCTATCTCAGGGGTCTCACAAGAAAAATGACACCATAAACTGAGTTCCAACCTAATTCACAATCACACACACACACACACACACACACACACACACACACACACACACACACACACACACACACACACACACACACACACACACACACTTCCACACCCATTCACACACAACACACAATTTAGAGATGCCAATCAGCCTAACAGTCATATCTTTTGACTGGGGGGAGGAAACCAGAGACCCACAGGAAACCCCTAGTGGATGTAACAACTGAATCCCCATCCCTAGAGGTGTGATGCGATTGTGCTAAGCACTAAAATACAATAAAAACAATTCTAACAGCATTTATTGAGCTCAATTCTGCTCAAATGATATGTTTCCCCGGTGTAAAATGCTACTACTGTATATAAGCAAGAAAGTGATCCAGTTCATTCTGATAAAGGCTAGAAAGCCGATTAAGGTTTGATGGGCCGGCTAAGATTCACCTTCTATTGCTTTCTGTGAATCATTGCTGAAGCTTAGCCTTACAAAGCCAACTTGAACACTTAATAATCTTGTACAAACCTCTGACAAGGCTAGGTTTTGAATTGTGTACATGATACATGATATGATACATGTGTATCTACAAAAAATTTTGTACTTGTGGTTGTAATTTATATCTATCTACGATTTTATATGCTTTGTACTTTCTCTGTCTAATATCCCATTTGCCCCATTTAATTATTTTTGGAAAAGGAAACACAGAAAATGAGAAATTAAAGCAGATTGTTACCAGAGGTTTGTTAGTATATATAAAATACGCTATTTACGTGTGGACCATTGTTTTTTTTATTACAAACAATATCAATATAAAGATTGTTAGAAATTTTAACAGATTGTTGTTTTTGTTAAAGCTATCTATATAATGAAACTACTGAATACTGAATATCGTAGCTATTTACCAGGTACTTAAAATATGCTATTTGATGAAGCATGACTTTTACAGCAAACCCCACTATTTGCATAATTACCATTTCATCCCACTGTCAGGTCCAGGAAGGGAAAAGCAGTGAAAAGTTAAAGGGTAATAATATCCAGACATTGTTCCTGTAGTCATTAATCCAGGGCCAGTGGTTTCATGGAATCTATTATTGAACTCATCCATATAAGACTCTGAGGCACAATTGTAAACAAGTGTGGAAGAAAATTACACCACTTAAAAAAAGCACATCAGCGATGCAGTCAGAGCAGGATGAAAGGTAGTCGCTACTTTCATCACTTTATCCTTTCACTAGTCTAGGGAGACCCCTATGTCTATGCCTCATGTATCATAATTGAAATTCCTTGTGTGTCATGGAGAAGCCATGCTTGGGAACAGAAAATCACCATGAATATGTCGAGCAAATTCTTTAATTGTAAAGTCCGTAAAAAATATGTTAAGAGGAGATAACTGGGTCATTACATCAGCATACCATTGAAACTAGCAATGCGAAAATCTTCTCATATTCTCATATTCAGTTTGTTTATTTTGCTTGTCCCAAGAGATGAGACCTGACTGGTTGGAGAGTGAAGAAAAAAACCCCAAACCAAACACTTAACTTAGTATGGTTATTATTTCAGAAACAGGTCATTTTGTTTTCTAAAAATCATTCTGCCTGCTTTGCTTTCTAAAGAATTACATGTGAAATGTGTGCTTGTGACTGAAAGAAAAAAATATACTTATTCAGTAGCATATACTGGGGGGGCACGGTGGCTTAGTGGTTAGCACGTTCGCCTCACACCTCCAGGGTTGGGGGTTCGATTCCCGCCACCGCCTTGTGTGTGTGTAGTTTGCATGTTCTCCCCGTGCCTCTGGGGTTTCCTCCGGGTACTCCGGTTTCCTCCCCTGGTCCAAAGACATGCATGGTAGGTTGATTGGCATCTCTGGAAAATTGTGTGTGTGAGTGAATGAGAGTGTGTGTGTGTCCTGCGATAGGTTGGCACTCCGTCCAGGGTGTATCCTGCCTTGATGCCCGATGACGCCTGAGATAGGCACAGGCTCCCCGTGACCCGAGTAGTTCGGATAAGCGGTAGAAAATGAATGAATTAATGAATGAGTAGCTGATAATTCTTATTTTATAACTGTAATGAAATTGAATTGTAAGCCTCAACCCACCGGAATATGTTTGTACTAATAACGTAAAGTAAACACTCAATACGGTGTGGGATTATTCAACCAATTAAACTCCAAGCACGTTGTTTAATTATTCATTTTAATACTATTACTATTTAGTAAATAGTATGATCATTGGGAATGATTTAGGACATAGGTGTGTACATAGGTGTGTGAAAATTAAAAAAGATCAACAGTTTTGAAAATACTCAATATTCATCTAAATGTTATCCCCATATTTAGCACAATGGTGTGTAAAATACCATTAATCGTTTTATTTCAGGATTTTTTTCTCATATGTAGTCTAATGGGCTGAAAATGAAAGGTTATATAAATACAGTAGCTCAGTAGGGTGCAGTAGATCCCTGACAAAGCTTATTAGCTGAAGCAGATATTTTACATTACTGTAAGCAGAGGTTAAACGTTTACTGCAATGATACATAAAGTAAAGGATTAATTTAACAGCAAATGATATTAATGCCTCGGTAAGGAAATCATGGATGTAAGTAAAAAGGAAGACGTGTAGGTGCTGCGGTGCGAGATGAGGTAACTAATCCATGTCATTAAACTGTCCTACTAAAACAAATCATGCACCCTAGTGGATATGTAATAGATTATAATGACATTTTATTTATTGGGTAATCTAAAAGATCCTAATGGTTTTACATGGCATTAATTTTACTCATATTTCATGGTTTTCTACTTGATCTACTTTAACAGGAGCCTAGGGCTCTCTAGTGTTAAGCTTTTAGGGGACATTGGTGACTCAAGTGGTTAAGGTTCTGGGTTGTTGATCGGAAGATCAGGGTTCAAGCCCCAGTACTGACAACCTGCCACTGTTGGGCCCTTGAACAAGGCCCCAGCCATCACTGCTCCTGTGGTGTGGTATTATGGCTGATCTTGCATTTACATTTACAGCATTTGACAGACGCCCTTATCCAGAAGGACTTACATTATCTCATATTTATACAACTGAGCAATTGAGGGTTAAGGGCCTTGCTCAGGGGCCCAACAGTGGCAGCTTGGTGGACCTGGGATCGAACTCACAACCTTCTGATTGGTAGCCCAACACCTTAACCACTAGGCCACCACATACCTAGCACTTAGATCCAAACCTCCAATTTTGGGATATGCAAAGAAAGAATTTCACAAAATAAAGATTCCTCAAAATAAAGGCTTCTTCTTTTTACTTTTGATAATAATCAATGTTTTAATAATGAGTCGAAAGCGGCCTAATAGACTTTGGAGATATACAAATTTGGATTGATCCTTTATACAAGTCTGTCTGCCACAAATACTGTATACATCGCTTCTGTTTTTAAGTTTAACCATTTTGAAATGTTTTACAGACGATGTTCTGTAGGCAAACCTTGGGCTCTGCATTCACGTCAATGTTAATTTCACCGAACTCAACATTGCTACAGACCAAGTACACTCCTTCAATCCTTGCAGTATTCCCCAATGGCAATATCCTCTTTCAGCAGCAAAACACCAAAACAGAATACATGACTACGTAGAAGAGATAAGGACAGAGTGATTCAGAGGTAGTGAGTCTATGTATTTTTAGAAGGGAACATTTGGATGTTTTTAGAATTTAGATGATAAAATACTCCCATTTGATTTTTTTCCCTTAATGTGCTGTCTTGCTGAGTGGTTATCTACAGTATTCCATGCATGGAATTTAAACATTTTCCTGCACCCCTTGATAATGTTGTACTATAGATATTTGGTGAAACAGTGAGTGGGCGCTGCTGTGCATTGTGCCCTGCTGTGGGACTAAACAAGTGATCCCAAAAAGAGATGCTGTCAGGCTGAATGTAATTTTCATTTAAATGAAGGTAAAGCTCCTGATTTGTGTGTTGGTTTTTTTGAATTGAGGTTTTGTGTCAACATGAGAAGGTCCCAGTCTACTTGGATTCATGCCACGTTCCCTTTGAACAAGCACAAACAAACAAACACACACACACACACACACACACACACACACACACACACACACACACACACACACACACACACACACACACACACACACGATAATGCTTGCTTTGGGATTATTGTTCTCAGAGGTACTAACACAATTATCAGTTATTGGAAGCTTTCTCCAGTTCCCTAGTGCTATTTTTTGGTGTTTAATTCATGTTGATTAGTGTGAATTCCTAATAATTAACGATGGTGTTAATGTGCTGTTTCTGGTAAAGTGCTTATTAGATTTAACTTGGTGAAGGCTTAAATATAAATCAAATCAAATCAAATTTTATTTGTCACATACACATACATAGAGGGTACGATATGCAGTGAAATGCTTTATGCAACTGACCGGTATAAGAATAAAGGATATCAAAAAGGTATAAAAAAGCAGAAAAATAAAATGAGAATAAAATAATACGGAAGTATAAACTATATAGGAAAACTATATAAAAACTATATAAAAATATGAAATATGTGGTGAATATGAAATAACGTATGTACATAGACATAAATATAAATACACATAAATGTGTATGGTTTTTAAAGATTGTCCTTAAAGTGACCAGGTGTATTATGGTGTGTAAATAGTGTATAAAGTGGCACTGTGCTGTGCAAGTCCAGAGTGAAAAGTGTCCTTAGAATGTCCAGGTGAATTATGGTGTGTAAATAGTGTATGGAGTGTATAAAGTGTATAAAGTGGCACTGTGTTGTGCAAGTCCAGAGTTAAAGTGACAGTGGCAGTCCAGAATTAAAGTGTCCATGCAAAAAAAAAAGTGTGTGTGTGTGTGTGTGTGTGTGTGTGTGTGTGTGTGTGTGTGTGTGTGTGTGTGTGTGTGCATAGAACAGTGGGGATGGAGAGAGAGGTCCAGTCCTAGATCCTGGGTGTCTCCTGGTTTAAGATCCGGATGGCCTGTGGGAAGCGGAAGCGTTTCCCTGAACACAACAAAGAAAAGAGTCCATTGTTGGGATGGCTGAGGTCAGGGAGCTCAATGTGAATGGTATGTTCAGCTGACTGCACCACCCTCTGGAGGGCTCGCCTGTCCTGCATGGTGTTGTTCCCAAACCAGGAAGTGATGCTACCCGTCAGGACGCTCTCAGTGGTGCAGGTGTAAAAGTCTTTAGCACCTGAGAGGGTAGTTTGAAGTCCCTTAAGCGTCTCAGGTGGTACAGACGCTGCCGGGCCTTCTTCACCAGGGTGTTGATGTGACAGGACCAAGACAGGTCCTGTGTGATCTGAACACCTAGGTACCGGAAACTGTCCACTCTCTCTACTGGGGTCCCGTTGATGTTTAGCAGTTCTTTAGTCTTGCTGACTAAAAACCACTGCTTGCTGGCATCAAAACCATTTTCTTCCTTTACATAACTAATAATACCCACGTAATAATAATAATAATAATAATAATAATAATAAATAAAATAATAATAATAATAATAAAAAAATAATAATAAAAAGACATAATTATTATTATTATTATTATTATTATTATTATTATTATTATTATTATTATTATTATTATAACCAATTATCGTTATATAGCCTTGTTGCTGGATGCTGGAAATATTAATTACAGTAACGTCCTATTAAATCTACAGGGTTGGTTGTGTGTGCCTCTCTAATCCCTATATGCCTCTGAGTGAGAGATAATATGGTAGGGGGGAGAGTGAGAGAGAGAGAGAGAGAGAGAGAGAGAGAGAGAGAGAGAGAGAGAGAGAGAGAGAGAGAGAGACAGACAGAGACAGAGAGAGAGAGAGAGAGAGAGAGAGAGAGAGAGAGAGAGGCAGAGACAGGAGCCCTGCGGTGCTTCCTGCGGCCCCAAACACACAAATCGTTGACAAATGCCAACTGCCTGCACACTTCACTGCAGGTCCTTGGAGTCTACTGCTGAGGAAGCCCACAGAGTCTGTGCTGTCGCTATAGCGTAAAGCTCTAGCAATTTATAGCCATACATACAAGGTCAACACCAACCAGATGGGTCATTTTCTCAGCATTGTCTGTCTTTTGCTTTTGCGGTCTGGGCACGTGTTCGGTCAAACCACACTCTCCACTACAGCACCATAACTATCAGCACTGCCATAAAGGCAACCAGAACACTATCTGGATGAATATTCAGTCTTACACAGTGAGACCTTTTGGGTTCATCTGGCATTGTGTTTGCTTGGGATGGGCTGTGGGTCTAACACATTCATTACCAATGGAAAATGGCATCTGGTTACATAATAACCAGTCTCAAAGTCAGGAGAGGGGAAAGCTAAAGCTTAATAGAAAATCCAAAATCCAATGCAAAGGCCGCAGAATAATCAATAAACAACGATAGGTTCTATCGCAGCTGAGAAATAACAAGGCTTAGACCTTAATCTATTCAAGCACTGGCAAGACTTCTCAATGAACAAACATAAATGAGCTGTTTAAGTACTCTAGAAATGAGGAAGTATGTGAATGTGAATGCAGCAATCTCTGTAAAATGCTGGTCATGGCAACCTCCCATGGTGGGAAGCGGAAATGCCCAGAGTTCTCATTCCACTTGTCTTTCTGTAATCATGCCTTAATCAGTCTTACAGAGGCAAATGAGGTGTTAAGTGATGAAGTTGCTGATGTAAACTGCAAGGTTTTGTTGATGAAACTAGAAGAACAATATTCACCAGTCATTGGTACTTGGCCCTAAAGCCCCATCATGGGAGTTCTTTTCATGGCTCTTTTGATGGTTTGGGGTCATTGATTACGCCCTTACATGCTCTAAATAGAGCTTGCCAGTTATCCTGCACCATGTTTTGTTTCCCCGGCTCAAAGAAGTGATTTGATTCGAGGTGATGTAACAGAATCTGATCTGGCCCGATGTTAGTAATAACTACATATACACATACATGTATGTACATATTTGAGCAACTGATTGAGCCTAAACAAGCTACCCATCAGTCATGCAGGCACCTGCATGTGAACACTCATTCACATAAATAATAAATAGTACTAAAGCAACCATGTGAAATCAGATGCTTGAATAAACGGGATGATCTTTTCCACAAACCATTTAGATCCACCACAGGTCAGTAATGATGGTCTGTGATTACGATATAATGGCTAGGAATTCATGCAGGTTCATTCTGTCTACATGTCTACATATTGCTTCAATTTTCAGAATAGGAGATGTTGATGCTTTTGGTCCCTCAAAATTATAGCCTCTTCTTTCCACAGAGCAATTTTGCATGATAAATGAATTCTCAGAATTTTCGTGCAAAACCAGGCAACAGTTTGACCTTACCATTGTATCAAAACAACCTATCTCACTGATTGCTAGGTAGTGGTTGCTCAGTGCTTAAGATGGTGAACTACCGATCAGAGCTGCCACTGCTGGTGTCTTGAGCAAGGTCCTTAACTGCTCAGTTCTATAAATGTGATGAATGCAAGCCTGCAAAATGTCATATGGATAAAAAAAAATCTTTCCCAGCTACTATCTCTAACAAGAGAAGAAGAAAAAGAAGAAGCCTCACCACCTCTCACCAGACATTACATTACAGCACCATTGAATCCATTTCTTCTCATACAGTATCCCATGTTTGGCCTAATTTGGAATAGTCACAATAATATACTCATTAGAGATAAAACAGAGTTCTTCTATCCATATTTGTTTGTTTATGATGTGAAAACCATAGACAACTTCCTTCTCTAAGAAATTGGATCAAACTTCCGATTTTCTATTTTGACCAAACTCTATTCTATTCTATTCTATTCTATTCTATTCTATTCTATTCTATTCTATGTAACACATTTTCTGGGAAATGAATTATAGTTCCAAATAGTAAAACATCTTTTAGTGTTTCATTTTAAATGGAATTAATATTCGAAAATGCACACATTAGATGTATAGAACATATAGTGCATATAGTGTAACTACATAGTGTGTTGTAGATCGTTTAGACCAGGGGTCGGCAACCTTAAACACTCAAAAAGCCATTTGGACCCGTTTCCCTCAGAAAAAAAACAGGGAGCCACAAAACCCTTTTGACATCTAAAATGAAGATAACGCTGCATATATCGTTTTTTACCTTTATGGAAAGTATAAAAAAACTGTAGTGTGTTGCTTTTATGAAATCAATGAACTGCTAGCAAGTAAATAAAATTTATTTCTCCAAGCAAACAAAAATATTTTGAACAGTTGGACCTTAACAAAAAAAGATGCTGGGTCGAAGGTTACTTTCAAATAAAATGTTCAATGTCTAATGGAGTCCTCTTCATATTCATGACATCAAAACTTTAACTTGCCGGCTGCAGCAAACCAAAATGCGTCTGCTTCTGTGTGTCGGATTTCACAAGTCGACAGTTATGATGCATATTTTGAGTGACAAAAAAATTATACCCGGTTTATTTTAATGTTGTACAAGAGCATCATAATCTTAGAATTTATTTTTTTTTCAAACTAACTAACTAACTAAAATAAATTTTAATTAAATATTTTTTTCCAAATCTACAGGGAGCCGCAGCAGAGGGATGAAAGAGCCACTTGCGGCTCCGGAGCCGCGGGTTGCCGACCCCTGGTTTAGGACATGGCTAATAGTTTGGTGAATACACAAATTTTCTTCTAGTGATTGTATGAGAATGTATTAGCTACCTGTTTGAGATGTCCATGTTCAGCATTGAATTTCTGATGATGATTAATGACTCATATTAATAATGACACTTAGAGCTTTAAGACTTTCTTGTTGTTTTTACCTACTCCACTAGGTGCAGTATATTTTCAGAAATGTTCCAAGGAAACAAAATCTGAGATGCCATAAGTGGTTGTTCATAAGCATCTACAATTTGAAGGTGTTACCTTCAATCACTAAAATTCTGTGTAAGTTTGGAATGGAGCGGCAGATTACTGGTAAAAAGGGTTAAAAGCTTTGGCAACATTAGTCTGTTAGTGTACATACTTACATACTCTGAGTATTTAAGACCATAGGGTTATAAATAACACAATTTGCAGTGTTCTGCCATTACTTACAAGGTGCAATGCTCTGGGGTGCATTTACAAATCTCCACATCGCCACACCTACATTTTCCTGACAAACTGAAACATTGGCCATTAATTCCTGGTAATGGCTTTGAACGGAATTGGTCACTGGTAAAGGTCATGCAACTGTTACAGCCATAAACTGGCCTTATTAAAAACCTCTATAACACCAATCGGTACTATCTCTAGATGCTGTAGGTCTCCTGAGGTGTTCAGATGAGTAATACTGAGAGACAGGACACTGAAGGTAATAATAGGCCTGACATCAGGTATATTCTGTTCTGTATGGAGTTTTAACAGTCAGGGTGAAAGACTTGTGGGATAGCAAGACCAGAGCGGTTTTCTTTTGACAGCCTGAAGCATGAGAGAGATCTCCCTGTGCTCTCTTTAGTAAGCGTTTATCATCTGAACTCGTTAATGAAGCTGTAGTCCGTAAGCCAGTGAGTGTGTGTGGTGTTTTCTGTGCTGCTGAGCTGCTGTTGAGCTACTTTCTTTATGAGAGCTGTGAATTTGTAAAGCCATTTTCCACAACACTGCTAATCCACATCTGTTCTATCTTTACTATTTAATCCTATATATTGGCATTTGTCCTTTTACAATATATATATATTTTTAGACATTATGTGTTTACACAACTCAATGTTTACATGTGGATTTTTCATATGGGGTTTTTACACATTTAAATTTGTTTACTTTATTAACATGTGATATTTCACAGAATTATTTTATTTTTAGATGATATTTTACAAATGCTTCCTTTATTCCTGTGTTTTACATGCTTCATTGAATACCACATTGAATTATTTTCACACAAATCATTCATTAGGTTTTTTTTTTTATGTGTACATATGATGATATATAATGGATTTTTTTTTTATTATATTTTATTAATTTTCATTTATTTTCCGTGTTTTTTTTTTCACAAAATATTTTAACATGTCATTTTTAAACCTTACTTTAAATTCACAATCGAGTTTCACTCTACAGTATTTATCTATTTATATTATGTGATTTTTTTTTCATGATTCATTTCATTTCAAACGATTTTCAAAAAAATATGATTCATTTAATTTCACATTTATTTCCCCCCCCCCCACGCTTCCGCCTTGTGTGTGTAGAGTTTGCATGTTCTCCCCGTCTCGGGGGTTTCCTCCGGGTACTCCGGTTTCCTCCCCCGGTCCAAAGACATGCATGGTAGGTTGATTGGCATCTCTGGAAAATTGTCCGTAGTGTGTGAGTGTGTGAGTGAATGAGAGTGTGTGTGTGCCCTGCGATGGGTTGGCACTCCGTCCAGGGTGTATCCTGCCTTGATGCCCGATGACGCCTGAGATAGGCACAGGCTCCCCGTGACCTGAGGTAGTTCGGATAAAGCGGTAGAAAATGAGTGAGTGAGTGAGTGAATTTATTCCCCACGTGATTCATTTATTTTCCCATGAGAGATGAGACAGATGTTTATTTTTAACAAGATGGGCATGTGGTTTTATTTTCACATATTTTCTCATGTCATTAATTCATTTGTACCTGCTGCCATGTGTGTTTACATGGATTCTCTTGTGCAGCTTCTGGATATAACATAATGAATAGTCAGCGTTACTCAGAACTTATGATCACTTGTGGTTTTTTCCCATAAGCGTCTTTATAAGCTTTTAGGAGGAGATCTCTGAGTAATGCAGGGATGAATGGTC
Source organism: Tachysurus fulvidraco (assembly GCF_022655615.1). Lineage (NCBI taxonomy): Eukaryota > Metazoa > Chordata > Actinopteri > Siluriformes > Bagridae > Tachysurus > Tachysurus fulvidraco. The sequence continues at coordinate 5,586,455 of NC_062531.1, forward strand.
ATACATAGCAGCCGCCTTGATCCAGGGGCGACTTATGTTGCTTTCAGGAATTTGGTCTCTGCCAGGGTCTAATTTACAAAGCAGCTGGAGCTTGACCGGATTTTTATTTTTTAGCAAACCTTTCTCTGTTTGCTCTGTCCTTGGATGATGCTTCACTCTCTTTTAGAGCCTCACAGCTTGCTGTTGTATCTGCCGGCAGCTTTCCAGTGTGCAGTGGAGTATGTTCTACAAGAACGATAGAAGTCGACCCATAAGTTTTATGTCACAGATCAGCAGTAATCACAGCACTTTTTGACCTTCACAGTAAAGCTATACACGTTCATGTGGTTAGTGTGTTAAAATAATTAGCAGGCCTAATTTAAAGCCTGAAAAGAAGACAAATTTGTCATACACTACAAGTACTACATCTCATTCAGATTTATTTCCATATGCTGTCAATCTACACTAACTCCATTGAGGCATATTGATGACACCAAACAGAAGATAAAACCCTTTTGCGTTGATATAAATAGACACTAGCGATATTTGAAAGCACTATTCCATCTGTCTATTTTATCCATCCATTTCCATGCTTACACCCACAGAGCTAGCCATCCTTCCATCCATTTATTCACCCACATACTGTATATGTTCCAAGCATAAAGCACAACCCATTATCACAAGTCATGGCCTGTGGATGCTATATATTGGCCAAACCCAACACTGAGCCTTGTTCTGGATGGCCAAAGGTGGAAAGCTTTTCTATAATTATTCCTTAAGATCACTGCCTGGCTTTTACAATAATGGGGAAGCTTCAGTGCAGATTGCAGGTTGTTAGCAGGAGGATTTGTATTTTTAATTTAAAACCTGGCTGTGGTTTGAGAAAGGCTTTTACAAACAATACACAGAGATCAGCTGCAAGCTTAAGTCATTTAAAAAAAAGGAACACATTAGAAACATATTGTAGTGCTTTTCTGTTGGACTACACAAATACATTTGCAATAAAAGGAACGCGGAATGATGTGGACACAAAATGCACATATACCTGGGGATATACTGTAGGTATCGTATTTTAGCCAATAGAAAAATTAAAACAGATAATAACAGCAAGACTTAACACTTCTGATTTGACTGACATAATTAATTATTATAATGAGTTTTTTATTATATTTTTTAAATTGAATTAGAATTATCATGTTTATTTGACTATCTCTACAAATTGATGTATTGTGTGACGTACTGTTTTTAAGCCAATAAAGCAATACTAGTGCTGTTACTGATGTGCTAGCAACTAATAATGTTGCTAGCACATCATGGGATACAGCTAATTTTGTAAATATTTTGGGGGAACTAACAATGGTTTATTACTACCTATTATTTGTACCTGCCCACCCTAATATAATTAGCTGGAACTGATAAATATGAGCCTGGGACCACCTACTAAATCCACTTTAAAAATGTGAGGGATGCCGAATCAAGCTGCTGATCTGTGAGTTTAACTCGCTCAATAATCTCTTACAGTGCATTAAATGAAAATATGTAAAAAAAAAAAATCTAATTGATACTGATGCAGTAGGTGTTTCTGGTTCCTTTCCATTACAAAAACTGATACCGAAATCAGCCACCTACATAGTATTAAGTAATCAAGAGCACTGTGGAATGTTTTTCTGAGTTCTATTTAGGCTCATTTTGCTGTCATGTGCTTTTTAGGAACAGTCCTCTGTTTAAGATATTTTGTAGTATTAACAATATCTTTAGTTAAGAGCTCAATAATGAAAGTCCCCTTGACTCATGAGTGAAGTGTACACTGGGGTGAGCGTGTTTGTCAGTGTATCTATAATATCTATTAGTATGAATATCCAAGGGGGGCACGGTGGCTTAGTGGTTAGCACGTGTGTGTGGAGTTTGCCTTGTGTGTGTGGAGTTTGCATGTGCTCCCCGTGCCTCGGGGGTTTCCTCCGGGTACTCCGGTTTCCTCCCTGGTCCAAAGACATGCATGGTAGGTTGATTGGCATCTCTGGAAAAATTGTCCCTAGTGTGTGAGTGTGTGAGTGAATGAGAGAGTGTGTGTGCCCTGCGATGGGTTGGCACTCCGTCCAGGGTGTATCCTGCCTTGATGCCCAAAGACGCCTGAGATAGGCACAGGCTCCCCGTGACCGGAGAAGTTCAGATAAGCGGTAGAAAATGATTGAATGAATATCCAAATATATGAACGCTTTTATCGTCATCATATACAGTGAGTACCGTGAGATTCAGCACATTATATATATTAACACAATAACATACAGTGATAATGTTGATTCAATGGGATCGTTTTTTATGGGTTGTGGAGAAAAATACACAAAACGTCAGCTGATAATCAGCCAGTCCTTATATGTTATCAGCGACAATGTTGATACCATTTTTTTAAACCCTTAATACTATAGTAAACAAACAACAACATATGATTACATATAAAATGTATATGCATTTTTCTCATAAGGCAAGAATTGCTCTGAACCTCTTAACCCCGGTAGCTGTTACTTTATTGAAAGAAATCAATCTGCGGCTGCTCTGCTCAGCAACCTCGTGATGGCAGGATTCCTTTGTGCACATAAATTATCTTTAAAAGAATATGACAGAGATGCAGTAGTGTGTGAGGAAATGAGTCCTACAGGCATGTTGTGGTACGTTTCGATCCATGGGTGCATTGTAAACAACACTTACTCTGCAGGGATACAGTAAATCAGCTTGCAGTTCCTAAAGCACAACGATTAACACCATGGGGGAGGGGAAACATAGCAATGATGGATTTGCTCTTCTCCAGCGGATCTTAATACAGAATTGTGCTATCCGATGCATCGAGTTGCCACTTGGTTAGGTATTAACTTTACTTAAGGGTAATGTTGAAAAATCCCAGGGGGACTTGAGGGACACGGTGCTAACTAATCGAGACACCGAAATGTCCACAGACAACACGGACAATTTAGAGACGCCGATCAGCCTATAAACACAAGTCTGTGGAGGAAACCTGAAAAAAGCACAAGGAGAACACACAGGGGCTCAAACCCCCAACCATGGATGTATGAGGGAATTGTGTTAACTACTAAACCAACATGCCTTTGATCGAAATGAACTTCTCCTTATGAAAATGGACATCTGTTTGATTTTTGACGGCTGTTCTGAAGAGAATATGTAGTTGTCGTGAATCTCCATGAACGCCCCTCTTACTCCTATAGTTACATAGTCAATGCATAAAAATATTACAAATAATGAAATATAGTAAATACTGACAAAATATAAGAACCCGTGGCAAAACAAGACACATGAAAGCAATGCATTTAGTCACACCAGAATATATAGAAAGCAAAACAATAAAAGCGTTCTTTTACCCAGGAGCTTAAAACTCTCTGTGAAATATTGAAGTGGCAATAGTAAAACAACAAGAGGGTAAAAAAAAAAAAAAAAAAAAAAGTCAGCCAGGGAAATTGCTTTCACCAAATGAAGAAAAAACACTTTAAACAGATAAACACAGCCTCTGGTACGGAGTCTTCTCCATTCTTGAGCTTTAGTGTTTTCCTGTTGAATCTCCTTCATTTGTCACTGTATGTGCTTTTGGTGCCATCTGCCCACTCACTCTTACACAGAGGAGAGAATTGTCAACTCCAGGGCCTTAACCAGGATTTTGATCAGCATGTTCCTTTGTTTCTCTTGCCTTCTTTGGTGATGTGAAGCTTTTTCCTTGCCAGAAGAGCTGCATACACAGAGCACCTCCTGTAGTTTATTGTTCCAGCTAAACTCTCTCAGGCACAGAGCAATCACTGAAATCAGAGCAATGATATAAGTACAGTACAGTGTGCAGAGCTAATCTATACGTTATGCTCTATATCAATATCAGCTTTAATTCAAGGTAATGGAAACCATGTTCCATGCTATGAGTGTTTTTAAATCGCACATTAAAATGTCAGAAAAGATGACAGTTCGGTGGTTTATGCTGTTTCTTTACGGTATGATTGGATCCCGAACAGAACCAAGACTGTTTTTGTGTACACTAGACAGAAATCACATTTTCATCATCTTCACCTGCTGCATAATAGCACAAACAGTTTCTTTTCCATTTCTGCACAATAGCTACGTATGTTTTAAATGGCCTTATTTATGCTGGAGTTGCACAAACCTAGAATTGATTCTGTCTTAGGTTCACATTTTAGGTTAGATGTGTCTTTTTGCATGTGTATCCACTACTATGTTATTTGTGTTTGTATTTCAAATTTTCTTTTTAGTCAGTAGGTTTTCAAATTCTGTTCTCTGTAACCCTGTTATCTCTTCTTCCTTTTAATCTCTCTCTCTCTCTCTCTCTCTCTCTCTCTCTCTCTCTCTCTCTCTCTCTCTCTCTCTCTCTCTCTCTCCCCATCCCTGTACCCCCTGTCACCTCTCACTACCTTCTTACCTTCTAGATGTCGTGCTCTAGCATCATCTTATTTTTTTGTTTCAGGCACTAGTCATGCTCAAATTTCTTAAAGTCCCAACTTGCAGCATTTCTAATAAAGATGCAGGGACAGCAGATAGGGGTGATGCCTCATGCTTCAATGGATTCTTCAGTCCCAGCTGTCCTGACTACAACAGAAACCCAGCGCGTCTGGAGGCTACAGTATAGACACTGCTGTGCTCAGTTAGCAACTCTGAAACAGACCTGAAGCTGAGGAAGTGAAGCCAAGGAAGTGACAAAACTGTCAGCCCAACGGTTGATGATGATGGAGTGTAATAAGATAAAGTAGGGCCAAAACAGTGTCAGTCAGGAGATCAGCAATTTCAGGATATATTTACTAAGAGTTCATTTTAAGGTACCAGGCACCAAATCATGAGAGAGTTCTCCCATCTGTTCCACAAATTCAAACTTCATACTGATTGGACTGATTTTCATGCCAGACCACCCGCCAGACCCACCTTCGGTGAAACTAGTCATGCTCAAAGTCCTTAAAATCCCAACTTGCATTATTTCTAATAAAGCTGCAGGGCCAGCGTATAGGGGTGATGGTCTGGCACCACAGGGTGGTCACTCCCATGTCGTTGTTCCATGTGCTTCCTGTTGATGTACTGTTTCTCCACATGTGCTTTGCCCCACACGATCCATTGTTCTGCTTTCCTGACTTTTTTATCCTCACCTGTTCCCCATGGTCCCTTGATTACATGCCTTGATTTGTGCCTGCCTTTGGTGAGTCTTCATTGTGTTGAACTGAGATGCCCTCTTAGGTTTCTGTGTTTACTTTAGTTTGCCCTGTTGTTTAATAGCATTTGCCTTTTTATCTTGTTCCAATCGACAGCTTGTCTGTTGTATCCTGCATTTGAATCTGGAATTTTGTACAGTGGGTAAATCTTGAGTCCTCTTGCTGAAGACTGGAGTTTGATCCCCATCTTTGGTGCTGTCACCATGACAGGATAAGGAAAGGGCAATTGTCTGTAGACACCACCTACTAAATTGTTCACTTTTTGGGGTTTGTCTTGCCGTTGCCTCGTCAGTGCATCTGAAGCAAAGCTTTTACAGTCACTTACTGTATGCTTTCTAACTGGACAGATTGATCTCCATGAGGATTGACAGTCTTGGTGTTATGCTGTGATGTTCACTTGAATATTTTTCGCAGTATTTAATTGTTTTTCATTGTTAACAAGCTGCTCTTTCATTATTTCATTACTAAATAGCCATTTTTTTATTTTTTACTACGAACATTGAGCACAATGTTATTAAATAGCACATGCTTTGACATTTCACTGAAGGTACATGGCTGAAAGATGTTGTTTAAGAAGCTAAACGCCCTCTGAAGAGCACGGTCTAATTATGTGTGAGATACCGTTAATTATCACTGATTAACACTACACACAGAGACAAAACATCCTGAGTGGTAATGTTATGTTTGACTGATGTCCCTGAAGCTCTTACGGTGTTTATTTACTCACAATACTGTAACTCACATTAACGTTCAGATACAAAATATCAGTAATACAATTAAAACCATAGAACTGTTGTTCTGCTTCACTGCAATTTGATTTATTAATGGCATAAATAATTTATTAACTCTGATATGACTGTAGAGACTGGAGGATGTGTGACGATCGAATGCATACAAGGCAGTCAGAATGTTTCAATTAATATTTTTAGTGTGATATTAACAAGGCTCTCGAGTTTTGAAGAGTGACATTTCCAACCCCCCAGCAATGACTGGTGTTGTTTATTGTAAGTATTTGTTGCCTTTTTGGACTCCTTTATCATTTGCAATGTTGCTCCCATTTAAAACATTTCGGCTCAAGCCCAGACATTTTTAGAGCATTGATTGAGGACAATGTCCCGTCCGGAGACAAGCTGTTTCGTGTTGAGGTTTTGTTCAAACCGACCATCGAAAATACCCTCTCTAATCAATAAGTTTTTTTTTCTTTTTTCCATTGGTTGTTGCGTTAAATCTTACCCATATACAATAGTGCTATTTTCTGATTGGCTATTGTGTAGCCTCTTTTTTTGATTGGCTGATAAGTGTCAGGCTCGACTAAGAACTCCAGGGAAGACGTGCTTGATTCCTGCCCGGTTCCATACAGACAGCGGTGCGGACTGATACCTTTTGGGCACTGCGGCATACTAAATATACGATAAACAGTCAAGAAGTTTTTCTGCGTGAGAAATACGATGTGTGGCGGGAGAGCGTGACAAAAGACCCAAATGCGTGACTGTCAATCTCAATGCGTGACACTTGACAGCCCTGTATTAATAATCAGGTCTGTGTGTGCTGGAGTCCAGGACTGTTCAGGGTCCTGGAACTTCAGGTCAGGAAAGGTCTGTTTAGAGTTATTCTGTTGATTGTAGTTTATATCAGTGCTCTCCAGCAGATTTGGAAACAGATGGGCTCAACAGTCTCTCCATTAGAATCAGCATTTTATGAATTCAGCGAACACAGAAGACACGTTTCATTAGTTTTGCTTCTCTGACCAATAAACATGAAGCAGTTGCCATAAACCCCCTGTTGAGTGTCTGGTTATTATTTGTCACACTCTCTTAGATATGTTGTTTGTCTTTGCTTTGAAGGACGCCTGGGTCGTAAGGTTTAAAGAAGTGCTTTTTTTTTTTTTTTGCTTGAGAACATGGAAAACTTTTGGCAAGTTAAAATCGGCCACGTGCTGTAACTTTAGTTCACCGATAGCCTTTTCTTTTTTTTCTTCTTTTGATTATTTGGTACATACATGTGTGTGTGTGTGTGTGTGTGTGTGTGTGTGTGTGTATATATATATATATACAGTACTGTGCAAAAGTTTTAGGCAGGTGTGAAAAAATGTTGTAATCAAAGAATGCTTTCAAAAATGGAAGTGTTAAACAGCAGCAATTCTTCTAGGTACACTTGCACACAGTTTTTGAAGGAACTCTGCCGGTAGGTCGTTCCAAACATCTTGGAGAACTAACCACAGATCTTCTGTGGATGTCGGCTTTCTCACATCCTTCTGTCTCTTCATGTAATCCCAGACACACTCGATGATGTTGAGATCAGGGCTCTGTGGGGGTCGTGCCATCGCTTCATGCTGATTTGAAGGCAAAAGGTAGATTTAGATTTTTCTTTTGTTTGCTCACTTTGCATTTTGTAAATTGACAGAAATAAACATTCATTATTTATATTTCTGAAAGCATTCTTTGTTTACAGCGTTTTTTCACACCTGCCTAAAACTTTTGCACAGAACTGCATATATATATATATATATATATATATATATATATATATATATATATATATATATATATATATATATATATATATATATATATAGATTAAGATTAATTCAGCAGTGATCAATCTGGCATCAGACTTGACCTAATAAGGGGATCATGCTAGCAAGTTAAATGAACTTACTATAGCTAAAGCAGTCCACTGTTTCGACATTGTTCAGGATGTCTCTAAAGCTTAGCTTTGAATCTGCAAAGGTCAGATCCGAGTCAAGATCAGACATGCAGCAGTACTTATTATATCCAGATATATAATCTAGTTGATCATCAGAGTGGCCTCATTAGAACAAGCTAATGGGCAATTATCTGGTGAGTCATACACCATGAATCACTCAACAGCCTGAGAGAAAGATAGAGTTTGTCTAAACTTTCTTTAACCTCAATAATTGTTGGTAATTCCAGAAAGCACTACTGAGCTGGAGTGTTAATTCTGGAGGGCAAACAGCAAGATTTAGTGTCTGAAAGTAACAGAGCAGCTTCAGGCAATCTTGCTGAACAACTTAAAGAAAACATTCATTTTCAAAGACTAATTTTGAGAATTGAGTGTGAGTTAAAGCACCAGCTTGATTATTACAGTATGTCTTGATTATTGACTTATGCAGTAGGTTGTAGGGATGTATTTATATACAGAAATGCCAGATGAAAACTCTTCGTATTTTGTAGTGGTGTGATTCCGTAGAGGAACAATGAATTACATGCTATTCAAACTTCATAGTGTTTAGTTAAATAGAATTGAGAAAAGATGCAAAATAAAGGACTGCGTACTCATAGAAACCAATACGAGGAGTGAAGAAATTGAATGTTTTGAGTACATCATATTGACTTACTCATATGCACTCAGTATCTCATAGCCTTGAGCTGTTTTCTCAAATGGAACTGAGAAATGATAGACAACACTGTCATATGAAGTATGAAGATGGTAAAGAGGGATAGATGTTAGAGATAAATAGTGTTATACATTTTAAATGAATATTTTCATTCATTTTACACTTTAAATGTATGTATTCATTTATTTATTTAATTATTATTATTATTATTTTTTCTGTTTCTACTGTATACTTCCGTAAAGCTGCTTTTAGACAATGTGAATTGTTAAAAGTGCCATACAAATAAATTAAATTCGTGAAGATGATGCGGCGTGTCATGACGCGAGAATAAAACAGACCCAAACGCAGGATGGCAAAAATAACAGGGTTTAATAACGAAAAAACATGAAACATAACACAGACTAGACCAGACAAAGACAACAGTTGATTCCATGCTGCACAAGGCAACGAGGCACAGTTAAATACACAAGACAATGAGACACGATTAGGAACAGGTGTGAAGACAGGGAGGTGCATACGAAGGCGGGGCAGACACGTGACGAGGAACGTTAACAAAGGCACATGGCCAAAAGTCCGGGCTGAGTCCTGACACAGTGATTGTGTTGTGAGTCTGAATATATTGTGAATTTTTTTTTTGTTTAAAATGAATCATCAAACCCTATACAATCGTGATCATGCACTAAAAAATGAAATATATCAATGCACAGTCAAAATGCTATCCAATAGCTTTATTCCCTGCAGGAAAGCAAACGGAAGAGAACAAAAGAACAAGGTCAAGCTGTAAAAAAAACAAAAAACCTCTACATACATTATTAATAATTTATTCTATTCGAATAAAAGCTTCTTTTGTGTAAGTTGCATAGATGATGTTCATTAGTCTTTCTTTTCAGCATCCAGTGAGCGTCCTTTTAAAAAAAAAACACACACACCTAAAGGCCATGCTCTGCATACAGATGCTCACTCCATTACGAATATCATTGAACTTGTCTATGATTAATGGATTAAATAATGTTTCATGCAGCAGTAGAGGACATCACTGTCCCGCTCTGTGAAGCTGATTCTCCATTTACAGAGTAGACTGGGTAGAGAATATCAAATGCTTTGGGTGCATCCCAAATCTCAACCTGATGCATCGTTGATTCGGACGTCCTTCAGCCCGTGATCCAGAAATAGATCAAATCTGTCATTTTTTTAAGGAAGTAACCATTCTAAATATGTTCCTCAGAGGAATGTGGAGAATATGAGGAGATTTTGGATGAAGGTAGTGCAATAAATGCTCCACAATTTTACAAATGACAATACATTATACTATAATAAAAACCACAAGTACAATTCAATTAAAAAAAACCATAGCTACAAATGAAACCCTTGAATAAAAGCCAACTGCTTTAAAAATGGAGAAGTCTGCTGATTGTTTCATTATTTAAACACGTGATGAACACATGTAACCCATACCAGGCAACATAAATTCACGTATAAAGTCAACTTAAGACAGAGGCAGAGAATAAGTGAAATATTATATGACAAATCCAGCTCCAATTTTTTTAAGGCCTTGAACTGCATTAAAAAAACATGGCAAATGTAAACACATTTGACGTTATTTACAACCTCTGTAGTTACTGTAGATAGATTGATCTACCTGTTACAAAGAATCCTACAGTAATTGGGATTTTATTAGGACGATACCACATTATTAAGAGAGTTTAGTTGAGAAAAGTATTTAGCATTTTCTTATTTGAATTGTTAGGTAGAATTATTTAAAGAAGAAGAAGTGAGCAAGCTTTAAAGGGAAGAGTGTTTGTTTTATTAATTTTTTTTTTGTTTTTATTCAAATGAAATACTTTCTTACCAGATATGATCTCCAGTTCAATCTCAAGCTCAGGTTTTTCTGGTCTTTAATATGATCTCCTCATGCCCATGTTGGTTCCTCCAGGTTCTCTGGTTTCTTTCTTCTACCTCCCAACCTGTCAGTAGGAATATCAGTGACTGCAAATTACCATGAGGCGTGAATGTGCGTGAATATGTGGATGGTTCTCTGCAAGGAACATTTACATTACAGGACATTTACATTCATTCACTAACCAGATCCATCCATAATACATGTGAGGAAATACAAGCAAAGTGATATATCATGCAGAGAACTTTCTAGAAGAGAGATTTTTGGGGGTTAGTTAGGGGTTAGTTGAAGATAGAGATGTGTCTTTAGCCATTTTTTGAAGATCGTGATGGTTTGAGATGCCGTGTGAATTGAGGTTGGATGTTCATTCCACCACTGAGGAAAAGTCAGTCTTGAAAGTTCTGAAAAGGGACCTCGTGCCTCACTGAGACAGCACTACCAAGCATCAGATGTTAACTAAACAGGTTGCAACATCCAGGATGTATTCCTGCTTCACCCCCAGCCTTCCTTGGATAGATTCCATATCCAATGTGACCCTGACCAGAAGTAAGCACTTACTCAAAAATGAATGAATGAATTCCTTTTCAGATACATCTATACAATCACAGCTGTCCAGTGATTTTTAAACAAGGTTCCTTACAGAAATTTTGTTGCATCAATAGTTTTTAAGTGTGAAGCTTTTTAAAAAAACATTCTTCTTTGAATCCTTTATTTCAGGTTCCAGACAGAAGAAAGAAACAACAAAGAATCCATTAGGAGCATTGACGTAATGGCTTGATGCCTCTTTTTTCTTTTTAAAGTGTACTACTTTTAGAAAGTTTCAGTAATTGAGCTGGATGGCAGGAACAACCACAGACACAGCTTTAATAGTAGTTTTTCTCCTCTTGTGAACAAACAATGCATTGTCAGTGTGACATCACTAAGTAAAAGCATTTTCAAAAACATTTTCCCTTTGTGTATCTTGTAAGCTATTTTCAGCACTCTCTAGTTCATTTCATTATTCCTAATGGTCCATCCTCCCAATAAGCAACAAGCATGTGAGGTTGCTGTTGTAATGTATAGTGTGTTCACGGTGGGAGAAGAGTGTGTGTGTGTGTGTGTGAAAATCCAAGCAGAGGTCATCGATTTCCCCATGACGACCAGTCACCGCCATTATTATCCGCATCACCAAGGGACACACACGTAGTTAGCAATAAAATGGACTACACACCAATGCATATGCACAAACAGACCCATACACATAGAAGGTCAGATGGACTAATCTGTGTGTGGCTGTTTTTAGGTGCAATCAGAGGGCATTCTGTGTGAAAAACCTGCCGTGTTCTGTATAATGCTGGCATTCAAGCCTAAAAGTACAGTACACCATAATCATCGTGCACATGCCAACATGCTAGTGCATTTCTCTCCATCATATCTTTACATTGAGTCCAAAAGGATGAAGGAAAAATGAATTACACTAAACTTTGCCCAATGAACTGAAACCAATTTTGCACATTTTTCCACCTTTAACAATCAGCTACAGTACAATTAGTGTCGCAACTTTTAAATTCTACAATTTACAATTACAATAAATTCTACAATTCTTCTAGATGTTAACCATCACTTTATTTTGCCACTGACAATCTTCAAGTAGTTCCAGAAGCAGTGAACTTTCAATCTCTTTCCGATTTTCCTGGATGGGAAAGATTTTTTTCATGAGATGGAGAGTAACTGACAGGACGAGATTAGATGCCTCATTATTCCATGTTTACTCTAGAAGGATTCTCTTTTTCTCACTCCAGCTGCTGTCAAAGAAGGAAATTAACATTACAAATGATGTGAAATCCACCACCATACTTTCGCACCTATATTTTATATGCAGTTAGTCAACTAACTGTCAGCTACACATCATGTAATGATGCCTAATTGCGTTGTGTCGAATTGCATATTAGCAGTTTAATACATGGCTATCTGGTGGATATTTGTACAAAACATACAGGCACTCAATATGGTGGAGCAGTTAGCAGGCACACACTCGCTGATGTGTCACTTATCAATTCAACCATATTTGCAAAAAACTATACATTAAAAACAGATCTATGAACATGCACTTGATTGAAAACAGAGCATATGTGGACACACGTTGTATATTTGTAGTTATTTGTATATATTATTGCAGAGTGCATATGTGGGTACTTTAATTTGGGGCAGACTATATACAGTAGAAGGATGGAAGGATGGAAGGAAAGAAGATATATCTGTCTAGGGACTACAGGTGAAAAATAGCCATCTGGCTAACTCTGGCATATTGACAGAAATGTTTATTAATATGCATTGTCCCTGTAATAAATAAATAAATAAATAAATTAGCTACCTCTATAAATTCGCTCGCTTTTATAGAGCATGATAATTTTTCCAATTCGAGGAATTTGTTCAACCATTTTAACCAGTACACTGATGTTCTGTTCAGCAAATGGAATGGAAATCAATATAAACTTATCAATCGATATAAACAAGCAAATGATTTTATCACCACAAGTCTGATATAATATTAACCAGGATACTGTTGGCTTTCTTTGTAAGACATTTTCATCTCTGTCCAGATAACATTTCACAGAATTTTAGTGGTTGAAATAACAATAATTCTAGAGCTTTATAAACAAGCACTAGTGGTGCTGTGACTAAGTGTTTTTTTTTTTTTTTGTGAGGAATTTTTCTATGAATATTTTCCCCTTAGTAAGCTAGGTAAAAACAGACATGCTTATAAAACACTAGAAATTTTTTAATCTCCATCTATCTACTTTCATAAGATGCATTAATCTCCATTGTAGAGTGTGAGGTGACAGAAATTCAATACTGAATATGGGCAACCCAAAACAAAAAAGTATAACGAATCCTCAAGCCTCATTATTCATATCCATATGTTTTAGGATTGAATAAGGAAGCTTTTGGATTGAATAACAACTAAATAGTATCTTTTGTTGTTGTTGAACAGGAACCATGTGGAACCATTTACTGTAGTACCTCCATCGCTTTTATACCTTTCATATGCATCTTTCATCTGGAAATAGACATATTGTTCCTTTAAAAAGATTTAAAGTACTAAAATGAACCAAAGTCCACACAGGCATCTTTCTAATTAAGCGATATTAGTAAAAGGTACATAAGTAACACAAACATAGCTGTACATTCAAATGACTCTACTTATCTAGCATTAATTGTTGTTGTTTAATTAACCAACTAATATTAACTAAAAGACTAACTTGTACAGTAGTTAGATAACTCGTGATGTATTACTAAGGTAGATAACAGAAAGTCTTTTCATTTTACACAATATATAGGCTACGTTGGTTGATTATTAACTTTATAAAGTTGGCTAATTTGTAACAATTCATTATAGAGCTAATTCAACGTGTTATTATAGATACACAACAACAAACTTTCATTTTAAAAGAGCCATTGCCTTTTATCAAAGCAGCACTTCTCTTGACATTTTAACAAGCAGATTTTCATTTAGAAAGAGCCGTTAAAGTCCAAGCGAGCACCAAACAAGCGTTTCTATTTGTCCAGCTTAAGATTTACGCCATTGTTTTGCCAATGCAGCTCTATACTGCAGCTTGAATCCCATCCAGAAAAAGTGTTTCCAGTGGTCTTGCACACTTGATTTAGCACATGAAGGGCTTGATAATTAACTTGATAATTAGGTTTCAGCTGGAGGGAAGACATTAAACTGTGCAGTTCTTAAGGATTGGAACTGAGATATGCTCTATAATGGAACAATTTCTTCGCCTCACATTATATTCCAAGTGATACATGAAATGAACAATGACGATGAGGTTAAAGAGTAAAATGTCATCTGTAATTTTGGGAGTAATTACATCTATATTGTTTTAGGACTCTTCTGGTGTGTGTGAAATTTTTATTTTTCATGTTGTGAAGTAAATATATTGTTAAATTTATTAAACATATGATATTAGCCCGTTACATAGGAGCAGTTTTATTGCCTGGCATTTTTCTAATCTTCACCATTCTAGTTGTGGTGAGTTTAATGTATAAGCAGAACAGGCTCAGATTTTCATTCTTGTCTTAAAGGAGTGGAACCTGATCAATGCATTGTGTGCTTTGAGTTGCTTTTCTTTGTACCACATTTGTAAAGAGTGTTTATTTGGAAGTACTGTAAGCTTCTTGTCTTCTCAAACCAGTCCTCTGAGGCTTCTTACACGTCTGAAATGCAAAAGATTTCTATGTATTTTCTTGCTTTAGCATTCACTGTCACGTGTCAGCAGGGAGTTTGTAAAGCATTTGTACTTCATGTCGAGAGCTCTGTTTTTTTGTTTTGTTTTTGACTACATGGTGTGATGACACAACCTCCAGGAGCTTCTTGCATACTCTTACACATCGAGTCTGTCACAAGCTTGCACCACTGCTGAGCACGACCATCTCCTGCTGCATTATGGGATGTGCTGACATTTGGAGCTTCAAAGCTCATTTAACAAGAAGGTTCACAGAGTCTTTCTCCTTCTGGAATTTTCTAGCAACATCTGATTACTTTAAGTTTCAAAGCATCGGTTTTGTTCTAAGGGTTTATATACAGTATAGATACACATTTTATGATCATTTATGATTAAAGGTTCTTAAAG
Organism: Tachysurus fulvidraco; assembly: GCF_022655615.1. Taxonomy (NCBI): domain Eukaryota; kingdom Metazoa; phylum Chordata; class Actinopteri; order Siluriformes; family Bagridae; genus Tachysurus; species Tachysurus fulvidraco. The sequence continues at coordinate 5,601,515 of NC_062531.1, forward strand.
CAAAGAAAATGGAAAGGTCTGAGGCAATGAAGGCTGACTGTAATATTAAATGGGATAATTACAATCTAATATCTATCAGTATCTCACCAGTAAAACCTATTAGGACTGAGCTACACTGCGTTATATCACAAAACCTCGACGGAATAATAAGTATGATCCGAGGTCATTCTTATTAGATATAAATCACAAGAGGTATTTTAAGCATGATTGTAAAAATCTGCTTGCACTAAAAATTCATCATTAAAAAAAAGAGGCAAGCCACGCATCGTTGTGATTAAACAAACGGATTAACTGCACATTTAAATTTGCCTGAAGAAAATATGAAACCGTGAAATATTATGGAGATAGAGATAGACTCGATGGCAGAAGCTGAAAGAATAATTATGTTGATATAAACATAGAGACCTTGAGCGATTTTGAGGCACAGGCTTCAGCCGAAACTGCTCCAGTTTCATGGGCTGTCAATAAAACAACTGGACAAAAGCTTCAGTCAAAGCATTAGAGTGGAAACTGCACCAATTGTATCGTCTTGCATGTTTGGTTATGAAGAAAGGCATGGCACAGGAGGTGATATATATCAATCTACTGAAGTTTCTATCTTGTCTGAACTTGGAATGCTTTTTACGCTTCCTGCTTTCCATTAATGTCTGTCTATAGGTCTCGTCCTGCAGTAATTGTGGTGTTTATCTCAGATGCAGCTCAGAAGAAGAATGGAAAATTGGCCAGTGTTTGAAGCTACAACTTTATAAGGTGAAACTTATATTATTAACAGAGATCAGAAGTCTTGGAATACCTTTTCTTTTCTTTTCTTTTCTTTCCTTTTCAATTTTTGCCTGCTTAAATTTTGCAGGTCTGTAGCTCTAACAATACATGGAATTGCTCTGCTTGTATTCAAAGAGCTGCTAAACCAAGCCTGAAGTTTACGGTCGATTTGAAAACGACTGAACTCTGCATACATAATTAGACAGCTTTGCTTCGGTTCGCTCAGAACATTTTATTTATTTATTTTGTTCATTACAGACTATGATGATAGCCTAAGTGACTAGAAAAATTGGAATCGCATTGTCTGTGTTGTTTAAAGCATACACTTGCAGGTTACACACCCAATTACTGTTTTATTGTCACAGTTATTTGTTAAGGGGAAAATTCTGGCTGCGTGACTCGAGGTAAAGTTTCTCTGTTTTGCAAACTGTCTAGATGTATGACGCATATGCTGCTATATACAGTATAATGAATATAATCTTATTGCTTAGATTATTATTTCATTTTCTATACAGAACTGGTTGTAATTCAAATGATTCCTCTCCACTACTTCTCTTTTTCTACCCATCCCGAGGCATCCGGAGCTTGTAGCAGCTCCACTTGTGGTCAGTATCATGAAGATTTCGGATCTTCATTGAGATGAGGCCAACCATGTGAGGATTCTGAGGCATCTAGAGATGTCTGTATATTTGTAATCCCACCCTCCAGTGTCACACAAATGAGGATGAGGTTTCATCCTCTTCCATCTAAGGAAGTTTTTCCTCACCAAAGTCACCTCAGTCTAATATTAATCTTGATCTTTTCTTTTATATTAATCTTTGTATAATATTAAACCTTTGTATTATGTTTCTTATGTTCTGTAAAGCTCTTTTGAGACAATGTACATTGTTAAAAGTGCTACAGAAACACATACTGTATGAATTGAATTAAATTGAATTGATTTTATTATGCTTTTATGCTTTTATTTATGAATTTAATGTGTTTGTTTTGATACAAAATTATTTCTATGGTAACAACTCTTTCACATGGACTTGTACGGGGTTCTTATAATACAAGGAAATTCATAAAAGTGACTTTCAATATCGCTCACAAGGCAAGTAAAGAATCTTTTTTCCAGACATGTCCATTCATGACCAGGCACGTAGATCACGTGACACATGCTAATAATGCAGCTCATTTGTGAATAGACCTGCTAATGGGTCTTTTTGCATTAAAAAGTACTTGCCATGCTGTGGACAAAAACACTCCACAAAGATGATAGAAAAGTTTTATGAAATCAATGAACTGAACAATTTCAATACTCGAGGCAGACGCTTTCCAAAATAACTGATGGAAGGATATTTGCGGTCCAGGAATCGCCAAATAGCACGCGACTACACCAGCTGGTTGACAGAAAACTTCAATCTTACAAACCATGAGGTTCAACATGTGGGTCAGAGAAGATACATTTTCCGCACTCTCATTTAGTCGTCTTATGTTCCAGCGTTTGCGCTGAACTCGACGAAAGATCGGTCTCAAGACGTTGTGATGAAAAAGGCTAGGTGAAAATTGGAATCTAAAAATGTTGCCAGATGTCCATACGTCACGGGTTTCCTCCTGGTACTCCGGTTTCCTCACCAAATTACAAGTTCTAAATTGTCTGTAGTGTGTGTTTAAAACTTGTTTCAGATCTTGATTTAAGAGATGGACGCGGCAGTCGGCACATTGCGTAATATTTCTGGAGTAGAAGTAGTGAGTACTTTTTAAAAGTCCCATTGGTTTTGAGCTCTTTGGCTTTTTTGGGAATGATATTTCATAATGTGTTTAGGTTTCGAAATAAACTATAGGCCCTGAGGATATTATTACCTACAGTAGTATTTAGTATTCATCATTACCCCAGTTTTCAGCATTTACCTTTTAACATCTCTGTTAATCCTGTAAGACATTAAAAACAGAGATATTTAAGCAGTGACGATAATGTAAAAAAAAACTCTCTTGGCTCAGACAATTTACTATTAAGCACGACATTGCTTTTGAATGTAGTAAATCTGAACTCCGTGTGAATGAAGGCACTTCCATTGTTGCCAGACACGATATGAGATCACGTGGCAATTCATCACATAGAATGAGAGGATATTACGCCTTAATGATCATAACGTGTATTTTTCTCAGTATCTCTGAGAAAATAGATAACAACAAACAACATTTTAGAATAGAAGTCTTGTCACATATACACTACAGCACAGTGAAATTCTTTCTTCACATATCCCAACGTTGGAGGTTGGGGTCAGAGCACAGGATCAGCGATGATACAGCACCCCTGGATCAGTGAGGGTTAAGGGCCTTGCTCAAGGGCCCAAACAATGCCAGCTTGGCAGTGCTGGGGCTTGAACCCGGATCTAACAAACCAACAACCCAGATCCTTAACCACTGTAGTCACCACTGCCCGTTAAAGCATGCGTATGAAGACTTCCTAAATACACAAGCAACCATCCAGGGTGAAACTAGACTGCATGCACATTCTAAACAGCGTAAGAATGAATGTAAATGAATGTCATTGGCTACATGCAAAATCAAATTAGTCTACTATCAAACATTGCATTTTCTGTCATGAAACAAAATGTCAGGAGCTTGTATATTATTTCCGAGTACATTTAAGACAATGATGTTTACTTTTGATGACTTTCCCAGGCTTCCAATACATATAAGAGTCTCCACTTGCTATAAAACTAATCCAGCGTGAAATATACTACGGTTTACGGTCTCTTAAAGACAAAGAAGTCAGATTACGGGTCAAGCGTTCTAATAAAAAGAAAGAAGAGCCGAGTACAAATCCAGTGGATAGAATCATGACTCCTCTCACACTGTCCATCCTAAAAATGCCCCAAATGCCCATATATTTGATGAATGTAGCCGCAGAGAGTCAACTATTCTGTGAAAAAGTGGCTAGGCGACACAGCTGGTATTTGTAGCTGTTTGCCCCAGATGCTATCTGTATAATCCTGTACAGCCAGACTGGCTTTTATCGATTCGCTCTAGTCCAGTACCACAATTCAATTTGAAGGACATTATGGGTGTTAAATTGCTGATGGGCTGCAGATGGTTCCAATAATTTCAACAGGCCCCTTTCCCCTCTCTGATTTAATTGCACACTCTGCATATTACATACGTATTTACAAGATTATGCTGTGGGGATTAATAAATCTACAGCACAATGTACCATCTATTCATTATTTACTGTATCTGATACCCACATCCCTGAGTCATGTGTCTGCCAAGACTTTCTAGAAGTGTTATTACAGTAAAAATCTCCAAATGGGATTTTTCGAATTATAAATCATGAATGACAGACGGTCATTTAAATTTAATTTCAGAATATTTTCAATTTATCTCTGTCCCTATTGATGCCAAGACAGAATAAAAGAAAAACTATTTCTCTTATAAAACTTGTATGTAGATCTGTGGATGTTTGGTGGTCTTCAAACATTATAAGAGGAACATGACGCATTATAAACGAACAGGTATTGAGCTCGAGTTGAGTTTTCGTGAGAAGGAGGAACTCGTTCTATTCTCCATTCTCGTTTATGGCTTCTCATGTCAGCTGACTTCAAAGCCTGTTATCTCTAGGTTTCGGCTCTGGATTAAGGGCTTGAGTTGATTAGGTGTGAAATGGCTTGGCGGTCTACATAAGGCTGGCCCTTTGAAGTGTGTGTACGCTGTTTGAACAGCATTGTGTCTTTGGTCCTATCCAAAATGAAAGACAAAAAGAAAACAGAATGAATTTACTATATGGAACACAGAGAAAACTCACAGGTTTGTCATGCACATTATTTTATGTCCTGTGTTGTTATAGTTAATAAATAAAAGGTTGGTGTTTGTATATGTTGATGCTCTTATCCAGAGCAGCTTACATGTACCATATACAGTACATACAGCTGAGCAACTGAGGGTTAAGGGCCTTTCTCCAGGGCCCAGGAGTGGCAGCTTGGTGTACTTGGGATTTAAACTCATGACCATCTACTTAGTAGTCCAACACCTTAACCAATAAGCTACTACTTCCCACACACCCTTTAACATCTTTAAATCAAATTATATGGTAACAGAAAAGTAATAAAATACCAGTAATTGTATTTATGTCTGTTAGAGAAAAACAGTTACTACAATTTACTTGTTTTATTCCCTTTAATATAAACTATTTGGCTAAATTAGCCCCTTAAAACACAACAACCCAGACCAGGCTGTTACAATGGAAGAACGAACCCATAATTTTATTTTTGTTGCATTCTGCAGGATTCCGGTCCTGATACACAACAAATCACTCAATCAGATGATATTTGAACCTTACCACTGCAAAAAATGCATCTTTTCAAGTGAAAACGCATAAATATATCCTAATTTATCTAATAATTCTTAGTAGAGGATTACACTAAACCGGATATAAGATTATTAAACATATTCTAGATATTTTACATATGTCATGCTTCATATATTTTTATTATATTACTTATAATGGGTTTGTTGTAATTTTAGAAAATGAAATAATAGATAAATCTGATGAGATTCAATTTTTCTACAGTGTATTTAATGTATCTATATCGACTTCGACGGTGTCTATGGCCGGAACCTGTGTGAAGATTAGGCAGGATACGGGCGTGTAAAATCGCCGTGTTGTTTACTCGAGATAATCCGACCATCATAATCATAATTCTCGATGGGGTTCAGAGAACAGGCAGACAGTATCAAGCAGGGATAATCCATAATCATCAAAAAGCAATACATGCCTGGGTCTAAATAAGTAAGAGTCAGAAAGGCGCAATACTTATGAATAGTGACTTTGCGATGAGATAAAGATCATGAGGGTATATAAAAGCCAATTTGGAGGATGAACTTGGAACAGGTGCACACATTTTGTAGTGTGTGAAGACAGGACCAAAACACAGGCACATGGCAATATGAACAAAATAATACGAGAATAAGAAAAAGTAAAAGGTGAGTGCAGAAAAGAGGTGGAATCTGTAATACTGGAAAAGCACACATTATTTGCATGTATGTGGGATGTGGTAGCCTAGTGGTTAAGGTGTTGGATTACTGATAGGAAGGTCAGGAGTTTGAATCCAAAGTCTACTAAGGTGCCCCTACTGGGTCCCTGAGCAAGGCCCTTAATTGCTCAGTTGTAATTGCTCAATTTGAAATAAAAAATCCAGTCTTTGTTATTCTTTAGAACACTGTTATAAAATCTGTTTTTTCTGGGTAATGTATTTGTATAAATTTACATCCGTATTTGTATAAAGTTACATATTACCTATAGTATGTGTTGAAGAATTATTGTACAGGATTAATAGCACAGAAACAACTGAATATTGAAGTCATCAGTAAAAAATTCAGTACTACTGAATCTCTCTCTCTCTCTCTCTCTCTCTCTCTCTCTCTCTCTCTCTCTCTATCAGAATGGAATTCGGTTTTGGTCGCTTGTCCTTTGTAATGCACTGAGCACAGACTGCTGTCTCTTAACTCTTAATCGTCACCTCACTGACCAATCACAGTTGTAGATCAAGTCCTTAATTACAGCTCCTGACTGAGTTGTTGGTCCTCATTAAGAAAAATCATTAAAATAAAAATGGGTTGCATGGATGCTTGTTTTATTTAGGGTTTAAAGGAGCAGCTACTGTAGGTCAACTCTTTTATCCACCTTTTTTTGAACAGCATGACTCTGTAATCCTCACAGCTATAATCCCACACTGTAACAACGATCAAGGAGACCAGAAAGCTGACACACAGAAACTGGAGAATCTGTCTGTACCAAACAGGGCGGAAGCTAGGAAAGGTCTTGACCTTGGTGCTGTGTCTTCAAATACAAATAATCCCAGATTTTCTGGTTTCAGAAAGCATTCATAGATTTGACCGCAGATGATATTTTAGACTAATGATGGGAAATCTGTTTCTTTTGAACAAGTGAGATAATTTAGCTTCAAAACTGGAGATCACTCAAGTGTCGAACTGGTCGATATGCTTAGAAACACTTTTAGAAAGAGGGTCCTTAATGTATATTCTTTGAAATCTTAAGGTTTCTAGCTTCATTTGGAATAGAAAGGGAATCAAAAAGTAAAAAAAACAAAACAAAACTACTACACCTGCTACTGCTAATAATAATAATCGATGTGTAATAAAAATAAGACAAATAAATCTTTGAGAGACATTTTGGACTTTGGGCTTTCATTGTATTATCTTATTTCTGTTGTGGTTTGAAAAGCAAATCTCATTGAAAACATATTTATTACTCTAGAAAGGGTCAGAAACCTTTATGAGATACTTTACCTTCTATATGTGTCTCTGAAAATAAAAGCTGGTTCCTAATAGTGGAGTGCTATTAGTGATGTTATGGTATGGATTTAAAGCAGAATTTTCAATCTTTAAAGCATCTTTTCACGTCAAAAGTAATAGAGCTTTAATAAAATGGATTGACTGAGTGAGAATGTTGCTTGTCTAGATGGAGCCTGCTGGTTTTCAAAAGATAAACCAATGCAGTATGCATGATTGAACGATACAGTAACCGGCTCCTACTCCGAGGCTTTGCTCCTTTTCCTCCATGGCTTCTTTATTCTTTACTACTTTAGGTGCTTCTGCAGCCCACCATCACTGTGAAAGTGGTGATGATTTGAGTGACAGCGCTCTAAGGAAAGCGACAAGTCCGTTCTGCTCTCGGCACTCGTGGCCACCGCTGATTGTCAGGGTGACAGGAGGAGGCCCTGTTTGTTGGCTCAAGGTGTCCTGTCCTCTTCCAGCCCAACAGATTTTTATCTTCACACTGCTGTGCCCTCCTGGCTACAGGATGACCCTGTTGGCAACAAACGACAGAACCGTATGATTTGATTTCAGCAGGGTTTGATTTATTACCTTTTTTCTTGCTTTCAGCTTTATGAAACCAAGCCGGACATTGCCCAATAACACCCTGAAGAAATAAAGAGTGCGTTTCTTTGCTGTAGCCACCGATACCTACACACATGTGTACACACAGAAACACTAACACTTTTTAAAACATGTTTCTTAGTTTTTATTGTTTATGGATCTGTCAGAACTGAAAAATTCTTTTTTTCTGCAGTTTGTTAGCAAATAGTAAATGTTTAATGGATATCAACCAAACTTAAGTCAGCTAAGATTAAATTGTATTACTCTCTCACTGTCTCATTTTCTACCGCTTTATCCGAACTACCTCAGGTCACGGGGAGCCTGTGCCTATCTCAGGCGTCATCGGGCATCAAGGCAGGATACACCCTGGACGGAGTGCCAACCCATCGCAGGGCACACACACACTCTTGTTCACTCACACACTACGGACAATTTTCCAGAGATGCCAATCAACCTACCATGCATGTCTTTGGACCGGGGGAGGAAACCGGAGGACCCGGAGGAACCCCCGAGGCACGGGGAGAACATGCAAACTCCGCACACACAAGGCGGAGGTGGGAGTCGAACCCCAACCCTGGAGGTGTGAGCGAATGTGCTTACCACTAAGCCACCTTGCCCCCCTAAATTGTATTATTACACACAAATTATCTTGGACATGATCTGCATACCATTACTGAGAAAGTTATGCTACACAAACTGGATGCGAGTCCAATCACAAGACCCCATACGCACGTACAGACTTAGGTCGTGTAACCGATCGCCCTACTGATTTTGTCGTCTCTGCTTCCACTGACACTCATCAGCTCAGAAGGACTAGTGCCTGCTGTTTTGTGCTCTGCCTCCAGTGGACATTCATTATATTGAGAGAAATTGCTTTGTGGACACACTGTGTGCAGACTGAAGCAGATTCATGGTGGGTACAAAGCAATATGGAGGGAGGTAACATAACACACCCACTCTCACTCCATCTAATGCTATTATACATATGGGACGATGCAGTCAGCAAGTTTATAGCAAAGTTATTACCCGTAGCCATACCCATCCATCACACCCAATTCATAATCTCTCTCTAAACTCAAAAATTTGCCAGGGTGTCATTTTTTTTCCATATATCATCTAAATGCAATAGCCTACAATAGCCTGGTGCTGCAATTTATTTATTTATTTTTTACCCTTACTTATGAGATATGTATTCGAAACATGAGAAATCCTCAATATTTTAACGATCTAATTTTATAATCTAAGGTGTAATAGATTTAAAACTTGATTATGGTCGACTTGGTAAGTCGTAACAGAGATCACTGTGAATAATTAAAATCTCTTTGGTTGCTTTGCGGATTGAGAGAATTATTTAGAGTCGAGCAGTTTATTTGAAATGCATCCCCAAGCATCTGCATGTTTTATTAAGAGGTGCGCTGTGCTGTTTTTCAAGATCTCATGCCTAAAAGGTGCAGCTCCCGGGCTTCACTGTGGGATCTGGGTTATACGCTACACAAATACACACAGCATCAGTTACGCCTAAACTACCATAACATTAACACTTGCTTAAGAATAGACAGTTTGTTTCAGAACATCTCCATCAGTGTGGGTTCATTTTGGCTAGTGTTTAGGAGGAAGAGTGTTGCTGCGTTGCCGTCGTCTCTCAAGGCATTTGCTGTTAACCGTCAGAGTCTGCGTGTGTGCACGTGTGTAAGAATGATCTTTATAGGCCATACTGAGCACATGGGTGCACACTATTCTTTTCTTACTTACATTGATAGCCCTTTGCTAACATTCTCAGAAGCCATTGATCCACTGCTTGCCTGATTAATGTTCTATAAGGGCATCAGCAGTCAATCGGTGTCTGAATTACGCTTTGAATTCTGTCCAGCTTCAGACAGGTTCACCTTCAGCCTAATTCCTTTGGAAAAGCCTGGAAAATCGCACGTGCTTTCGGATCATTTACAGCAGACTAGAAACGTATTTATACGTATATTTATTAATATGTATTTTTTGAATTAAGTGAGATTCGCATTTACAGTTTTGCTTTGTATGCGGAATTAAAATTCCAAAATTGCATTATGTATAATCAAAATGAACAATACATCATATGCAATGTGGGAATTCGATTCTAACATTCATTTTCTGTTAAAATCCGAATGTTCTTTCTAGAATCTGACAATGTTGCCTCTGATGTGGCAAATAAGGTTCTAAAAGTAACCGTCAGTGCATTTTAGAATCACAAAGAACCTTCTAGAATCTTAGAAATTTGCCTTTGATGCACCAGTTCACTTCTAAAGATCTTTCGCTTTCTGCAGAATCACAAGCAGCATAACAAAATCTTATAGTCTTGCCTTTACTGTGGGAATCACTGCAATGGTGGTTTAACAGTTAAGGCGCTGTTTACTGATCAGAAAGTCAGGGGTTCAAGATACCATGTCGTTATCTAATCGTCCAATCATGTGGCAGAATCTGGATGGATAATATCATGCAAATATAGTTAATGTTTAATGGGTACTTGCTTTGGCATGAGTATTTTACAGGGTGCAGCTTTGGTGTATAAAGAGGATGATGATGGCGCATGATCAGCTCAAAATGAATACGAACACAAAGTTAAGAGCTGGAACTGTGACTGTGATTACGTGTCTTAGTTTGACTCAAATTAGTTCTCTACAGTCGTACATGTAACACTGTCTGAATAAATGACTCATTAGGAGAATGCATGCTGGAGAAATCATGCTCCTCCTAAATGATTGTTGCTTATATGTGCCATGCGCTGAAAACAGACTAACTGCAATTAGTGCTTTTGAAATGTAGTCGAGACACAGAAAAGCTTGTATGGGGTAAGTTTACTGCCTCCTTGCTGAGCTGTTAACAGCATGTCAGTGTTGATAATTGCTTCAAAATTCATACCTGCCAACATTCAGCTGCGAGAATGCAACAGATTTTCATGCCACTTCAAAATGCATTTAGAAAACAACCTGGATTTGATCGTGTTTAAATGGCCATGCAGGTTTCACTCACTTTTCCTTGAATTTCTGTTATTCAAATGTTTACTTTTTGCACTGGGAAACTGTAAATAAAAGTTTTTCTCTCTCACCTACAGTATGATACCTTCTTTTATTATTACAGGTATGTAGGCATTTTAGAAGGAAGTATTATCGTACACTTAAAGTTTAACTTCGTGCAAATGTAGAGCGTCTTGTTTCAGTGACAACCAATGAGAGTGAAGACGGTAGAGCGCACGTGATCTGTGGCAAAGAGCACAATATATAACACCGGTGTTGATTAGTGACTGGTGTGCATGATTAGAAGGACTGTGAACGTCACTAGGTTCATGTGCTATGGGAAGTGTAGTCCCATGGGCTGCCACAATTTGTAGGTCTTGGTTTGTTTTGGAAAATTCAGCTCACTGACTGAGATACTAATGTAAAATCTGACTTCCAAATCAAAGATGTAGAGACAACAATCACTGGATACAAAGATCCAGAATGGTGAGGAGATGAGAGCTGGACAGATGGACGGATTAGAGCGCTGCTGCATTGCTTTCTTTAGGAACCAGTGAGTCTTTGAGGACAACAACCTTCTCATCAGTACACAATTGCCAAACTGTATATTTATAACACACCCTCCAGTGTCACCCAAATGAGGAAGAGGTTCCATTTTGAGTCTGGTTCCTCTCAAGGTTTTTTCCTTATAATTTATATAATTTTTTTACACAAATACATTTGAATTGAATTGAATTGAATTGAATATTCTGGGTAATGTAAAACCATTAACCAAAGTAAAAACATGAAGATGAAACAAGTGTAATAAATCTATAATAATAACATATGATTTCATTCAATACGGTGAAGCTCTGTTGCTCACAATTTGTTCTGTTTGTGAATAACTTAAATTACATAATAACTTAAACTTAAAAATTTTTATATTTTAAATCCTTTCAAAAATCATGCACATGTTTGGATCCAAATGCAGGGCTTTATAGAAATACAGTCGACAAACCCACCCGAGTGTGCAAATCCCATATTGCGCTTAATTTTATAAGTCTGTCCGTGTTTTTGCCCTGTTTCTGTCTGCTGTCTTGTCCTGCTGTTAATTGTTGGCCCCGCCCACTCATTTGTTACCATGGACACTACTTGCACTCAATCTCTTCCCCAGGTGTTTTGTCTTTGTCTCTGATTGTCTCTGCTTTGTGGTTGGTTCCTGTTTACTACATTTACTCTCTTTGTTCACTTCCCTGGTGTTGGTCGTTGTTGGTATGTGGTGTGTTCATGTCCATGTTCCCGTTTCCTGTTTTGTTCCATGTTCTGCCTTGTTTTGCCTGCCTGTTCATTTGTGTTTTGGATTAAAACTTGAAACTGCATTTGGATCCTCACTCGCCTTTGTCTCACCGCGTCTCAACGTGACACTTAAATAGTAATCAAAAAAACATGCAACAAATTTAAGACTTGGAATGGTCACAAAGGTAAAGTTAGAAGTGAGGCAAAGTGTCATGTGACCAAATACTGTATATGGCTGTTAATTCATTTTTTGAATTAATGAATTAATCAGTTTATTTCTATATGTATTTATTTGTTTAGTATATTGGTGAAAGAAAAGTCATAGAGGCTAAAAGTGCACAAAAAATATCACATACACCTATAATTAGTATTTTTTTTAACGCATAATCATTCATGCATTTATAAAATATTATAGTATATCATGGTGTTAGTGTATAGAATACGGTGTGGTTCAGATTGACCATATGTTTAACTGTATAAAGATTTATTAATGTTAGATTATAAAGGTTTATACTGTATTTAGAAATTCAAATGACATTCCTGTGCATTCATAAGGCATTCATGTGGAGCATCATCTATACATTCAAGTCTACCTGAGCGAGTGGTTACTATAGAAACACTAACCTATTAGACGGAGTGCATTAACAAAAGACTGCTATTTGCTCAGTGGACAATAGAATCTGAATATTCTGTATATTAAAAAATAAATAAATAATTGTCTTTGATGATGAAGAGGTGATAAACATCTATTTATACATCTATTTATTAATCTACAGATGTTGACCGGATGCCATTTTGCTTTATTTGATGCAAGTTGTAACTGTTTCAAGGACAAAGCTGGTGTCTTATTCTTCACTGTTCTGAAGGCATGTGCCATAGAGTGTCTACAGTGTGACATGGGCTGTATGTGTATGTGTGTGACAGTAGTGTTGAGACTAAGGCACAGATAATATAAAGTGACAGGCCAGTCAGTCGATGTCATCTCTATGAGATTGACGAGATCTGAGAGAGGACCAATGACATTTCACACTGTGTATTATTCTGTTATTCTGCTGTAAAGAAGACTGACGTACGCCACCGACCTCAAGGCTGGGCGACCTCATGGAATTTGCGTATCGTGTGCCAATCATATTAATTGAGGATGTGGATGTTTTGGATGTTGAACAATCTTTTATACTTGGGCCGGTCCTGTTAGTGTAGAGATGGAACACTAGCAGTCTAGTCTGATGGACCTGTATGACGTCAGTCCTGTCAATTTAATTAGTAATAATAAATGAGAATTAGTGGAGAAATTATGTATTCAAAATGTTGATGAAGCGATTATGATTATTAAGACTATTTCTAGACATAGTCTGCTAATCTTTTAAATGGTCAGATATGGCTGATTCTGGAAAAACGGTTAAAAATTAATTGATCCAATGTTTTCTGCCAGTAATGTACTTTGACATCTTTCTGAAAATTACATGGAAAGTTTTATTTAGAGTATATTTTAATCTTGCCTTGGCTGTCTTCCTGCAAAGATCATGTTGTGTCAGGAGCCAGTTTAACAAATGCAGTTTTTTAAAACTGTCTGCTTAAAGACATCTGTGTTCTTTTTTTTTTTATTTTTTTTATTTTTTTTTAAATTTGAGCAAGTTATTGGAAATCTATGCATCACAACAAAATAAATAGAAACCAAAATAATTTCGTTTTTAATCGAAATGACCACAAAATGGCACCGGCAACATCACGTCATCATCAAATCAGAGAAGAGCACCTCCACGCTCTATACAATGCGACAGCAGACAGAGTTTATAAAATGTTAATCATCAAATGTAACATCCATTTTCATGTTTAAAGGCTGTGATTGATTGACTTTTATCTCGGTTGATGCGACAGAGACTGATGTACTATAGATGATGCTAATATTCGAAATAAGAACCCATTTCCCAGAGCAAACTTATAATTTTGTGAAATTTGACAGTAATATTATTTTCCTTAAGTAGATTACTTGTCCAAGTCTGACAGTATAATTGGTTTCCAGAGGCTGCAACACATATAAGTAGATATAGATAGCCAGTACTGCCAGCGGCAGAGAAGTGACAGACATTTATTTCACCTTAAAAAAAAACCTACAAAGAACCACTTTTACAGCAACATTAAAAATAGTGCCGCATTTGGTGAATATTTAATTGGGATTATTTTTGTCATCCCCTTACTATCCTGAAGGAATACGCAAGTGCATAGAAGTGTAAATTGAATAGTAGGAAAGTAATGAATATTAATGAGTCTCAGTGTATTTTTGTCATCAAAAGGGGAAGCACGAATTAACATTCTGTAATTTCCCTTGTATTTTATTTGCATATGTACACAAAATCAATTTATAGTGACATTATCGTTAAACCTATACACAGGTAAATGTTGTCTTTTATAATGGCAATAATAATGGTAAATAAAAAACTTCTGGGTCATATTTAAAAAAGGCTCGCGGGACCCATGCCGAGTGCTTTTTTTAAATCTCAAGTGCTCATCAAAAGCTCTTTCTTTCAGATCCTCTTATGTATGCACACAAGCACTACATATAAATAGTGCTGCATGAATCTCTTGTAATAAGAGGGATTTCAAAAAGCCTGGCTTTATCTGAATTCTAGAAATAAAGCTGTGATCCTGGGATTGTTATAAACACCTTAAACCTTTGTCTCTTGAAATTCTTTCATGGAAAGTTGATGAGACAGTTTTCAGTGGTGTTAACCTGATACTGCATGCACTGTTCCTGAAATCAGCACAACTGTCTGAAATAGACCAACCTTCATTGGCAAACCTCTGACAAACCCAATGATGGTGTCAGACGTCACACCAAAGACTCATTTGGAAATAAAGCTTCCGTTTTCGAGAAAGGTGATGTCACTTAAGATCTAAAAGACCTTTATTTTGGAATTCTTTCATGTCGGAGACGACGTTATGGTTAAGGAGGCAGAATGAGAGCTGTTATTATAATGAAGGTGCGCAGTAATGATACCGGTGATACTTGCTGATGTCTTGTAACATATTGAGCTGCAGTTATAAGGTGATGCCTCATTGCTCATTAGCTATTGTGTGAAATTTTATCACGTACTACAGTTGTGTATACCCTAATCTTTAAGATTGCCAATTATAATTAACTATACCAACGGAGCTATTTTGTGGAGCAATTGTTTGTAGTTATTACACCAATGGAACTATTTTCTGAGGTAATTTTGCGGACTAATTACACCAGACTGCTTTGATGAGACTGATATCAATACATATGACTTGGCTTATTGTGTACAGAGAAAACTATGCAAGACTCTCTGAACTGGGAGAAAAAACAGGGCAATTCAGCTTGATGCTTCCACAGATTCTTCAATCGAGAATGATCTGTCCGTTGTTTGTCAGATTCTGGAAGAGTATCAGATTATTTCAGAACTTTTGAAGGCAACTGTTGAATTTCCCAACCAATCTAATTTACAAATCACAGACTTATGAGGGTGATCTTCTGCAAAAGCCTGAACCATGAACCTGAAACTATACCTTGTGCAATGACTTTGTGGTGATCTTTTATTCCTATTCACATTCAACATATCAGCAGTTTAGTACAACCTGGATCGGAGTTTCCACTGTTGCCTCTGGCTTGCTAATCGGGGAGCTATATCTATATCTGGAGTCTCTCCAAATTGACTTTGTATATTGTTAAAAGCTTTAAAAACATACAAATGAAATGAATTATTTAGAGAGTTTACAGTGGTGATGGTTCTGAGAACTCTTGAGGAGGATGTTGTCGTCTAGTGCCCCTTTTCCACCGAGGCAGTTTGAGTACTGATTAAGAGCCAGAGTCTAATTTAGAACCAGTGCTTTCGTTTTCGACAGCCAAAGCACCGGCTCTGAACCAGGAAAACCAGGAAAAGAACCGCTTGTGTCAGGGGCTGGGGGCGGGGCTACTGTTACTGCATTTGATAATGTACCTTAAGTATACTCATATTTAATACACTTTTACTTTACCGCAATATGATCAATTATAAGCACACATGATACTGTAGTAGTTAGCTACATGCTAAGGCTAACTTTTTCTGTGTTAATGAGAAAATAATGTTATGTATTTTCTCGATTACAACCTCCGTTTATACAAATTACATGGAGCTGCACGTACACGTTGGATTCGCCGCATTTGGATGCCAATGAGCATCACAAAGCCATGAGCATTAACAGTAAAGCAACATCCGCCATTATTGTGTTTGTGTTTGCCGCTGCTGTGCTAACGTCGCTGTGTAACGTGAAACGTATACAGTGACGTCAGACTCGGCTCTGTGATGGCTCCCTAGCGATGGAAAGGCAAACCAGAAGAACAAGGTTAGAAGGTTTGCCAGTTGAACCAACTTTGAACCAGCACCAGTGCTAGCTCTGAACCGGCACCCGGTTCTTTTTGGTGGAAAAGGGGTATAGTACAGTAGATTTTTGGTGAGGATTTAAGATTAATTAGCATTCATGAAGTGGCTGTTGAGCTGATGAAGTCTTGTGTGGTCTACCTGACCAGCACTTTGAAGTTCTGCTTATTTTGTTGAAACCGTGAAAGAGATAAGCAATGGTACATAGTGGGAGGATTGGGAGTGCTACTCGATGTACTTACTTCATGTACTGATTCTTGTTTCAGATTTGAATGCTTCCATGTTGATCCTTTTCCAGAAAAGATGATAATGCAGATACATTAAAAGCCTCTTATAGCGAGCCTCTTCTGTCTAAAGATGCTTAAGTGGTTTTTTGTGTTCAACAGTTTACCGGGATTTGGTCAGTGTACCTTCTGATGATTGGTTGATGGGTTGATGGTTATGGATGATTGGTTGATGGTTCTTGGTTTGATAGAGGAAGAGTACTGATGCATGGATTGCACTAAGAATTAATAGCAGAAATGGGGAAGAAAAATGTGGCAAAATTGTTCTTTGGTAACACTATCTCTTATCTTTTTTGTCAGCTTCCATTAATCTCTCTTTCAGTGGTTTTCTGTACCAAGCCTTTCAGTATGGATAATGGACAGTAACCATATCTATCCACCTATCTATCTATCTGCCCATCTATCCATCCATCCATCCATCCATCTATTTATCCATCCAATCTGTCCATCTATGAATGATTTTTTTTCGGTCTAGTGTTACTACGCTGATTCTCTTTGGACCTTCTGACTTCAGAGAGTCTGTCATTTAGGTTCCTTACCAATTCACACTCCATGAGTAAAAATAAAAGTGTGTAAAAATATAAAATTGCGACATGGGCTGTTCTTCTCCTGTTTGTTAAATAATTTCCCTACGGAGAGCTTCAGTTAAAACATTGCTGTAGATCCTAACAATTATGCCAGCATCGAAATGAGCCACAGTATCATGGGAGCCAATGATCTATTACAGCTTTTATTTCTTCTGTGAAAGCATTAAACTGCAAAATATATATATATAATAAAGGATCAGAGCTGTGTTTAGACTGTGACAGATTGGGGCTCAGTGGTACAGCTCGAGACCCTGTCTCACCACGGCATCAGATATGCCAAAGCTGTCAGTGATCTTTCATGCCAGAGCACGCTTTCTCATTCTTTCTCTGCTCCTTTACACTGTCGTTCCATCACTTCTTACTATACCCGAAAATCTGATGTGTGACAGTTTCTTCTAGCAAACATGCTGGGCATTCACCATAAGCGTCATCTTTTCCTTTCATCCCTCCCACCATTCATGGCTTCTACGCTCTGCAACTCTCCTCCACTCCCTGTATGTGTGTACAGTATGCATTTGTGAAGCCCCACTTCACTCTTTAATATTGTTTACGTTTAATAAAATTCAACAGCCAGCTCCAGGATGACCTTCTTAATATTTTACAGCCTGAGAGTTTCAAAGAACTGCTAGAATCCATCAATGCTCTCTTTTGTACTGAGGCACAAGTGTGATATTTCTACCAGAATGTGTTAATACACTATAAATATTTTAGGTGTCTTGTGTGCGGTTTCTTCCATTGTTGTCCAAAATATCAGGCAGGACAAAAAAAAGCATTGAATCTTTGTTGTGGAAAAAAGATTGATATGTTTAAATAGATTGTTACACCATAGTGATATTTTATTCATTTCTGACAGTTTAGTTGTAGATGTGTCATACTATAGACCTCTTTTTTATCTAGTGAGTATCTTCTTATGTGTGAAACAGTAGTCATCCACCAACTGCTGGATTGCCATAGAAGAGATCAAATACAAGACACATGGAACCATAAATGCTAAACCATTACACACTAACAGGAGTGTGAATAATGCCCTGAAGTTTGCCTCCGGGAATCCTGGCTCTTCCATAATTCAGTTTCCACTTTCACTGAAACATGAAAGAACTGAGATTGTCTCTGACTTGGCTGCCGTTGAGCATGCAACAATTTGTAACTTCCACCTAACCTATCCAAAGACCATTTATCACACACCTGAGGCATCATTTATCAACCTTGCATATGCTTACGTGTTATGCATTGAACGGGATTTATAATGTATATTTCTGCACAAGGGGGGGCATGGTGGCTTAGTGGTTAGCATGTTTGCCTCACACCTCCAAAGTTGGGGGTTCGATTCCCACCTCCGCCTTGTGTGTGTGGAGTTTGCATGTTCTCCCCGTGCCTCTGGGGTTTCCTCCGGGTACTCCGGTTTCCTCCCCCGGTCCAAAGACATGCATGGTAGGTTGATTGGCATATCTGGAAAATTGTCTGTAGTGTGTGAGTGAATGAGGGTGTGTGTGTGTGCCCTTCGATGGGTTGGCACTCCGTCCAGGGTGTATCCTGCCTTGTTGCCCGATGACGCCTGAGATAGGCACAGCCTCCCCGTGACTCGAGTAGTTCAGAGTAGCATTAGAAAATGAATGAATGAATGAATGAATACATTTCTGCACAATCCAGACAGTGCACCTAAAGTGCAATAAATCCCTAGTGGTAGCAAAGTGTAATAGCAGGTATACTGAAAATAGAGCATTTTTTTATGGATGGGGTGCCAAACCAATTTAGAGACACAAGTCAGTTACAAAGCATGTCTTTAGACTGGTGGATAAAGGAAACCCAATCTAAAATCTGAATCTCAGAGAGAACATGCAAATGGCGTCAATCAACGAGCAGAGGAGGGAATCACTAAGCACCAAAGCCACCGATTTATTTATTTATTTACTACTCATTAAAACTCCAATTTCTGGAAGCAACAATATCTTTACTTTGCTGTAAGTTAAGTTTATGTTCTTTGACCTCTTGGCATGCTATATGTCTTTTGAAACAAGTAGCAGGTTGCTGTATCTTTTTTAAGAGTGTTGTTTAACATATATGACTAATTGATGGGGATTCTTTATGCAAATGCCATGCAGAATCACATTCATTTACAATGTGTGGGATTTATCGATTGCCATTGCATACAGCTGTGTATATGCAATATATATATATATATATATATATATATATATATATATATATATATATATATATATATATATATATATATATATATATGCGTACAATATTAGCATTTTCTTATTTATGGCTTTGCCTCTGACCATTTAAACCCATCTGTTTTTCTTCAACACTACAGTCATCACTGCTTTCTGTTTACTGCAAGATAAACATAAATAACAGATGTATAGATATTTAAAGCTCGGTTGTTCCAATAGATAGAATGACAAAGCTTTGAAAACTGGCCTCATGCAGGGCGGCCCTATAGACGTAGGTTATAGAAACATAAACAGACAGAAATATCTAGGATTCACACCACACCAGAAGCATAGAGTGCATCCTGTACAATCCAATGTACACCATGTGAGAAGAAACAAACACTAAATATAATGCATGTGTTTGATACGCGTCTGACCTACGTCGAAAAAACATTCCACAATATGTCTAGGGATTTAGTGATTGAATCCGAATCCCAAAATGTATCACCTAGTGTACAGACCTATAAATATTTTGAACAAAGTATCTTTCTAATAACATATAATAACAACATATCTGGGGGGCATGGTGGCTTAGTGGTTAGCACGTTCGCCTCACACCTCAAGGTTTGGGGGTTCGATTCTCGCCTCCGCCTTGTGTGGGTGGAGTTTGCATGTTCTCCCCGTGCCTCGGGGGTTTCCTCCGGGTACTCCGGTTTCTCCGGTTTCCTCCGGGTACTCCAGGTACTCCGTAGTGTGTGAGTGAATGAGAGTGTGTGTGTGCCCTGCGATGGGTTGGCACTCCGTCCAGGAGGCTCCGCGTGACCCGAGAAGTTCGGATAAGTGGTAGAAAATGAATGAATGAATAAATGAATGAAGAACATATCGATGCTCACTGAAAAATATTGTGTTATTTCTATTTACATTTACGTTTATTTTAGTTTCATTTTGCACTCAACCCTAGAATGTTAGATATTTAGTAAGATGATGTACAAATTAAGGTACTGTACAGTAATTATAAAGCTCATTCTACCTAAGCCCTAACATTTTAGGTTTACAGGTCCAGATGCTGAGAGTGCAGCAGTGAGATATGAGTTCTGTTTAAAAGGTAACTGGTTGCACTCCATTTCAGGATTCAATGGTGTAATTATAGCAATTTTTCAAAGGCAATTTTCGTAGACCTGGCTCCTTCCTCAACGCACCAAAGGTTTCTCGGTCCTTGGTTGGCAATTCTTTTAACTGGACCTGAAAGCAGTAATGAACAGTAACATGTAAAAT
This sequence comes from Tachysurus fulvidraco, assembly GCF_022655615.1. Taxonomy (NCBI): domain Eukaryota; kingdom Metazoa; phylum Chordata; class Actinopteri; order Siluriformes; family Bagridae; genus Tachysurus; species Tachysurus fulvidraco. The sequence continues at coordinate 5,622,111 of NC_062531.1, forward strand.
GGTAAGTTTTTTAAAAGTGGATAAAAAAAGGCAGCCAGATGGAGAGAGTAATTAAGGTCAGAGCTCAGCAATGAAAGTTGTAGCAATAAAACTAATGTACTGATAGGATTTACGCTAGTGGTTAGTGAAGCGGCTTCTGATGCGATCAAAACAAGGATTCGACTTCATTTCGGAGAACAAACTGATAGCTCAAGGTCCGGCTTGTTGTGCAGGAAAAAAAGGAGAAGAAAAGAGAAAACATGGTGTGTTGGAGCTCTTTAGCACAGAGATATGGAATGGACTGAAATCTTGCTAATCGTCATGGGTCAGTAATTTTTTTTAGTAAAAGAAAATAATTACTGTGTATTTCAAATATTTACATCATCAGATCATACTGGTGAATTCTTATCCCATAACCAACGAGTATTTATTAAAGAACTGCTTAATGGAAACTGCGCAGTACTGTATATATGCAAAATGCTTGATTCTGATTTGGACCTGACTGAATATTCAAATACTCATTACCAGATGTTTCTAATTTAAGCACAGAGAGGCTAGATAATATCAACAGGCTTTGAACTGATCAGTTGATCAATGTTTAAAATTTCCCCCATTACGGTCACCTGCCAATTCCTACCCTATCACATGGCAACTAACTGCCAGGGAGGGTGAAGGCTGACACGTTCTACCTCTGAGTCATTTAAAGCCAGCCAACCACAGCTTTTCAAACTGCTGCTCACAAGGTGGTGTAACACACTCAGAGCAAAGTACTATCAACCCTCTTTCACAAGCTATGAACTCACAGACACCCACGACTGTCACTGTGATTGACAGGGAAGATAGAGTATGCTATCCCACCCATCCTGACAGCAAGGACAATTTAATCGCTTGGCTCCTGGACATGGATGGTTATAGTATCTTCGGGATTCAAACTCATAGGGTGTGTCTCAACCAAATCAACCGAGTAATGGATCGATACTGTATATTGCATAAACAAATTTGGGCATTGATAAGAATTCTAGCGCACTACATTTTGAGACACTGACGATTGATGACATTCTGATTTCCTTATCAGTAAATATAAAAACCTAAACACATCACATATTTGTTTTCTTGACACATTTCTTATAGTTCAAAGTCGTTAGACTTGAACGAACCGTATAAAGAACATCAAATACATTTCAACATCACTAACATAAGTAATCATTTGTGAGTTACAACAACAAGCTTCTTATATTTGTAGATGAAGTTGGCTGAAAGTTTGTTTCATCTGCCATTTTTTCAAGGCACTTCGATGTTTTTGTGGTCTATTGTGGGATGTTTTATGAAGCGAATGTTCCAGTTGTCAGGGACAGTTCCCTGCCAGACCACCAGAGGGGACGCTGACACGCATTTCAACATACTCTGATATTTGTTTGTTTTTTGTTTATTCCCCATCCGTGTTGTGCAACACCCTTCATTTTGTTCTATTTTTCTTAAGATGCACACTTTTACTTAATGTCATTATGTTTATCCAGGTATTCATGTAGTATTCATGTCTTCCATATTCATATTTCATTTGTTTTGTATTATGTCAAAGTCTTGTTGTCGTGTTAGTTTTGTTTTAAGTTAATACAGCAGTGCCTGGATTGATCCTGTGTGTTGGTATAACTCTCTGTAATTTGGGACTCCCGTGGAGATCCAGGTTCGATCCCCAAGTGACACGGCGTCTCCATTCCGTTACAATTTTGCATTTGTAGTATTGCGATTGAAAAAGAAAGTGGTAAACATTTCTGGCCAACCTACTACTGAACTAGGGATCTAAATCCTTTTATTTTGCACAATACATTATAATACCTCATATAACTGCTGCTACTATATTAAGTGGTCATTCTAGTATTTCTGCACATGTACTATAGCACATATAATGGTTGCTGCTGCTTTTGTGTATTGTCTTTTGTTTATTGTCTTTTTTGTAACACCTTGTATTGTTTATTTGCACCGTCTTTTGTCCTGCACTGTCTTTTTGTCTTTTGTCTTGCACTGTTTGCACCAGGTTGCACAGATGCACTTTATGTGGCTAGCACTAACTTACTTAAGTCCTTATCTATGTCCTTGTTCTATGTAGCACCACAGTCCTGGAGAATCTACTGCATATATGGTTAAAATGACAATAAAAGCTTCTTGACTTGACTTTACTATTGAGCCGGGAGGAAATTCTAGCATCCAGTAGCAACATACAAAGAAATAAGATTAACACAACACAGCACAACCTAATCAAACCTCCACCCCAAACAAACATGTTCGAGTGAGTTTTTTGTTTCTAAAATGTCCAGCAGCATCAAGTAAATACTGATGAAAAGCCATAAAAAGTCACTCCTCAGTACGTTTCCACCTTGCCATACTGTACCTGAGAGATGTTGTACAGTCTATTAGCCAGGGGGGCAACAGAGTTCCTCCGTCTTGCAGTGGAGAATGACAAAGACGGCAGTCTACCACTGAACACACTCCTCTGCCCGGTGAATAATCTGTACAGAAGGTGGTTGGGGTTGTCCAGGATGGAGAGCAGTCTGTCAAGGGTCCTTCCTACTGCTACTGTCACCAGTGAGTCCAACCACAAAGCCTGGCCAGGCCAGCTAAACTAAAGCAACAATAATACCAAAGTGAATTTTTTTTTATTACCTATGCTACACTAATAACTTGATGTGTGGGCTTTGGTGTTTGTTAAACCAGCAGGTTGGGTGCTTTGGTATCTTTTTGGACAAGTAAAAGATTTGGTATGCACTGTGGTACTTAGAAAGTACAGTACGTTGACTGTACAATACTGTAGATGTCAGACTGACAAATGAGCTTGAGCTCATATATATATATAAAATATGTGTGTGTGTGTCTGTGTGTGTGTGTGTGTGTCTGTGTGTTGTATTGAACAGTGACCAGTTATGGACGACTAATTAACCTTGGTTCACCAAGTTCTGTCACCTGGATACCTAAGTGTTCAAAGACCCCATACCAAGAATTTAGAGCTGTGTGTATGTGTATGTGTGTGTGTATGCTAGATTGTGCGGAATGAATCATCTCAGCTGTTATAACTATAATAGGAGGCTTTAAAAGACCCCATACCAAGACTGTGATGTGCTAGAGTGTGCCTGTGTGTGTGTGTGTGGGTGTAAGTGTGTCACTCCTGAATAAGTGTATCTATGCACTTATGTGTGAGTACTAGCAGTGGTTGCTAGGAGTGTATAACGGCGACAGTAACAAATGGATCCATCTTGTAAATGTACCTGCTACACCAAGCCTTTTTGATATCACCAGGTATTTTGACTCATTTATGCCAACTTGTAGGTGTAGATTTTATGCACCATACTCTGTACTGAAGTTGTATCAGTATCACAAACTGCTTCATTTCTTTCATGGTGTTTGGAAGCTCTGTCTTTTTTGTTTGCACTGTTACCTTACTGCTGGAAAATTCCACTTTAGAGCCTGTAATTTGTCATTTGAATTTATAGAAGATGGCATGGATTACAACTCAACTTTTCTTCATGAAGAGAGAAGTTCATTATTAAAATCTGCGATGTTAAACATTGAGTCAACCCTGCAAGGTCATGGAAGGAGAAGCAGGCCGTCCTACGTTTTTTTGCACATATTGTATTCAACCTACAATTGAAATTTTTCCCAAACAATCTACAAATACTGGGTGTTAAGGAAAAGATGCACAAACACAATTTCTTTCTCGTGTCCCTCCTCATCTTTTCTTTCTTCAGCACTGAAAAATGTAGACCACAGGATTACAATTCAACACGGTTCTTAACAAAGCTTCAGTATCCTCAAATATTTCCTCCGTAATTAAAGGCTTTACATGGTATGCGTACTAATCAGTTATTTTAGACTTTAATTCCCGTTTTTTTAATTTGTGATTTAATGACGAGGCTAAGAAGAAGGCGTCGAAGAAATCCTTGGAAATAATAATGCAAGAATGCGATAATTACTTCAGGCATGTGCAATGTTTCAAAGCAAAACTTTATATTGCAGTTACACCTTAACATTAATCTTAAAGTCTTTTTTTTTTTTACAGAAAGAAAAACACCTTTAAGAAATGGTAGAGTGCTGGATTCTCTCAGGATCTAAATAAAAAGCCTTGAATTAGGACCTTTTTGGGAATTTTGATGGATTTACTATTATAATAATGTTAAATTATTTAGTTAGCAATGGATATTTAAAAAAAAACAAATATCTTTGACAAAGAGAAGCATGTCCTGCGAATTACAGACAAGCATGTGGGTGGATAAGTGATGGTTTAGGCTGGATTAAAATCATGGCATATCCAAGGCCCACTACTTGTACTAGATGGGTGTGTCACTGCCAGTGACTGTCAAACCATTTTGGAGGACCATGTACACCCAGTGGATTTAAACACTGTACCCTGAAGCTAGTGGGGGCAGTCGTGGCCTAATGGTTAGAGAGTCTGATTCGTAACCCAAAGGTTGTGGGTTCGAGTCTCGGGCCAGCCACGACTAAGGTGCCCTTGAGCAAGGGCCCAAACCCCCCAACTGCTCCATGGGTGCCGCAGCATAAATGGCAGCCCACTGTTCCAGGTGTTTGTTCACGGTGGGAGTTCTTAATGTGTGGGTCACCGTACTTAGCCGTACAGTATGTCATGTCACGTCATTTTTTAGTGTAGAGTATCATGATGATAATGCACCAATACACACAGCAAGACTGGTGACAGCGTGGTTTTAATGAACATGTCAGTGTAGTTGAACATCTCTCATGGCTTGAACAGTCACCAGATCTGAATGGGATGCACTTATTTCCAGGGATTTCAGAACAGCATAACAGATATTGCATCATCGGGTAGGCGTGGCCTATTTGATCATCTAACCCTAACCCTAACCCTAACCATAGTATTTGGTTGTGTCACAGTGTAAGATGAGTTCTAAGTCTTAATGGGGGTTGGACATGTGTTGAATTGTATGTTTGTGTTTATTTATTTTCATTAATGTAGATGTTGTTGGCCAATGATTGTTGCCCATGTTCCTATAGTTAGAGGAGAGAACCCCCTACCAATTTTAGAATGGTTAGATCCAGGGGCGGGACTAAGAGAATAAAATGGCTCCCACACAGTCAGTCAGGGTGGGTTATGGTAACAGTTGGTGTTTGTAGGTGGTGTACCAAGTAAATGCTATGGTCTTACTGAGTGTGGGCACTAAAAAATCACCCTTCACCTGACTCCAAGCGGCTTCTGTGTCACATTTTCCTCCTATCCCCCGGTTAAATCCTAACAGGTTGTTTATTTGTTTTCGAAAATAGCTTTAAGAAAAAGCTTCGAAAAAGCTTTTAGCTTTTTTAACTGTAAGATAATAAAGCATAATAGATATAAAATATAAAATCTACCTGTATGACAGTTTTGTCCTTTATTATCCATCGTAGGAATGCTCTTTTTTTGAAAAGGCTTTTTTCCAAGACCTCCAGAAACACGCCCACTTTACGTCGTAGTAATGAAACCCCTGGAATTTAGTAAATGCCGGATCTAAATTGCCACTTTCTGGTGTTTGGGGAGTCAGGAAATGTTTTCCTGCTCCAGCATAATGTAGTGAACTGGCAAATGCTTTTCAAGAGTAATGGCTCAATTTCAAGACAAACTGATGCTGTATTGGATGCAAAGGAGGCCCTTCACCATACCAAGAAATTATTATGATCTAAATCCAAGGTGTGAAATCAATTGTGTCTTCGTCTGCCCATTTGGAAACAATATCATTTAGGCCTTTTCCAGTAGTTCCTTTCAAATTTAATCTTAAATCGATCTGGCACCTCGTCTGATGTGAATCGCCAAGCTGGAAGATGTACTGTGAGATGAAAAGTATTAACTTCAGAGTCTGACTCAAAAAAAAAAAAGCTCTTCTGGCCCACTTGCAGTCTTGTCATTATTCCCACAGCTAATGCTAATTACAAGCCTCCTTTTCTTGGCATCTTAGTAGCATCTTCTAAATACAATATGCTGCTTTTAAAGTGAAAAGCTCTGCACTTAGCAAATCAGGAACCCTAAAGATGGCGTGCAATTACTTGATACCAAGAGCTGTGTTTATCCTGCTGTATACAACCAATTCAGAGTCGCAAGAAGTCACGAATACGGCCAGCAGATCCCAGTTGTATTGATTTTCTGTCCTAAGTTAAAACACACAAACACATGGTGCATGGTCTGCAAAAACAAATTTATATATGTGGGCAAATACATTAGTTCCCTGTCAGCTGCTCTCCGAGAAGCCAGGGTCAGAAAGATTAAATGTGACAATGTACGAAGACTGTTGAAGAGGTTTTCATCCTGAATACCACTGTTGCATTTGAATTGAGTGTACAGTATTAAAGAGAACTCCAAATGCATCGGTCATTTGAAGCTCTGAAGAGCCTCATTAACGCCATCTTGTCCTCATAGGAGTCAACTAGCTTGTTGCTTATTTCATTCCAGACGTAATGTAATAGGGGGTGTCATTTGAGATACTAATGGTATGGTTATAGCATTTTTTAAGTGGTCATGATTGCTGGAATGGAATGCTGATTCGATGTCACTCCATAAACAGTAAAGGACAGTTTTCAAAAGATTACTCCAAGTTGTCAAGCTGAATTTTCAATGAGTGGATATTTTTAATTTAATGATTACCGCAGATTGAATAAAATCTGTGGTAATTTTCAAAAATAGCTAACTCTATCAAAGGTTTTGCTTGATTTTGTGTTCATTTCTGCAGAATTGGGAAATCCTGGAGGGATTGTTTTTTTTTTTTTTTATCATGTACAGTACACTAACAGTAGCCAAGACTAAAACCCACAGTTCTACACAAATCACATTCACCTGTAATAACTAGGGCAATTACTAAAATGCAAAAAGTCTCTGTTTGAGTCAAATGTAGCTAGGTTTTTGTCAGACAGTTATATAACAGCAAGGCATTGAGATAAGGTGCGCTCCAGCTGCCTTAATAGCCACATCCTTTGAAAGTAGTTACAGGACTGAACAAAAAAGGAACCTTGAAATACATCATGTTCATATAACCTTCGGAGTCATTATATAAATGCGACCAGCCGAGAGCTGCAACAGAGAGATCTATTGCTGAGAGATCACAGGTTCCTATTATGATGATGTCACAGTCAGCAATAACTAGGAGGCTAAAAAGCAAAATTGGCTGTGTTTCTAAGTGGGAAGTATGACATTATCTCTCTCTCCTGTCAATCAAAAGATAACTCAGGAGTGTTTGTGAGTTTATGTATGTAGAAGAGGGCAGACAGTGCTTTCCTCTGACTTTCCTTTGACATGCTAGGCCTGGTTCATGCACTTATCGGGAAATGGGATGCACTTATTTCCAGGGATTTCAGAACAGTGTAACAGATATTACATCATCGGGTAGGCGTGGCCTGTTTGATAATCTAACCCTAACCGTAGTTTTTGGTTGTTTATTTGTTTTAGAAAATAGCTTAACTGTAAGATAATAAAGCATAATAGATATAAAAATAGATATTTGTCCTTCGTTATCCATTGTAGGTATGCTCTTTTTTTTGAAAGAGGGCGTTTTTCCAAGACCTCCAGAAACGCCCTCTTTACGTCGTGGTAACGAAACCCCTGGAATTTAGTGAATGCCATTAGGAAATAGCATATTTTAGACTTTTCTCACTATCCTGGTTATTAGCTGTTGTTTAATAGGAAATACAAATACTCAATATACTCAATATTCATATACATACATCACAGTGCCATTAAAATTCAGATGGTTCTGGCTTTTGTTACTAATTGGAGGGTTGGAGGTACAGCTGCCACTGTTAGGCCCTTGACAATGGACTTCCTAATCTGGGTTATATAGAGAAAAGAATCTCAGTATTTTGTGATGTCAATGTATACACCTAAAACACTGATAATCGTGTGGGAAATGCTGCCCATGTTCTGCTTCATGCTGCCTATGAAGTTGCCTTCAGATCGTCAACCCTCATAAACCACAAAATAAAACTGTACTAAAAGGACCAAAGGTTTGTCAAAAGAGATACTCAAGGACTCTACAAAACTCTACAATAACTGTTTAACAAGCATGAAAAATACTAATCAAGAAGCAAGAAGTCTTGAAACAGGTGTGGCAGGTTTGGATCTAAACTTTATACCACCAAGAGAAGAGATCCTGAACACTGCCAGATACCATATCACATAATCAAACTGTACTGAAGTGCCTTCACTTGGACTTTCTTTTAATTAACATCTTTTATGTAGCCCTCCAACCACTGACCCGAACTCACTATTGTTATCATTCAGGCAAACCATGAGCTCAGGAATGACCTAGAGGACATTGAGAACAACACTTTCGTTTGTGCCTTATTGATCCATTCGAGCGAGTTTGTTCTCTGTCAACTCTGATGAAGACGGCTACCTACAGAGCATAGCGGTCTACTCTCGCAGTTTACCACACTGTTTATTGTATCTTTATAGAACAGGAACTCAGCTGCAATTGTCATTCTAGTGTCCGTTGATGGGATGTTTAATATCAGGAATGAATATACAGTATATAAAGTAATTACAATGTCAAATAGCAATTTTTTACAATTGACAAATTGTATATAAGGAAATGGGTGTTAAAATTCACAAGAAATTTGGCCTTAATGTTATTTTTTTTCTCTATAAAAGTACAAAAAAAATCGTGTTGCATTAAATTTACTGACACAATACAAAAATATAATTCACTGTTATTCATGTCGCATAACTCAGTTTGTAGTAAAGGAATGTTTTTTTTTTCGTCCCTGCTCTGTCCTCAGATTGTCTTTCTAGAATTAATTGGTTCTCTGCACTCAATCTGTGCTTGGTTTCTGTCCTCTGCCTCTGGCCTCCTCACCAGACCAACCTCATCAAACTGACCTTCAATAGAAAGAGCAGCCATAATGAAGCAGTGTAACTATTGCATTGCAAAAAAAAAGTTTGCCTATTATGGAAAATGTTCTGTAAACTAACACTATTAACATTAATCACGCAAAAGCAACAATTTCAATCTGTTTTAATTAACTAGCATGCCTTTCGGTTCCTACAACGCACCATACAATACAATACACACTTCAAAGATTTCTGCTTCTCTGTCATTAAATCTAATCGGCTTTGCTTTTCGGTAGTTCTCTCAAAGCACGTGTACTTCTTTTTGTGTATCTGGTTGGGACTGAAGCGATAGATTATAGCTTGAAGCATGATTTACAGTGTATATTTTGAACATTAGCATTTTGCAATTGCTCTCCAATGCTGCATCTCCCAATCTGTTCTTACAGGCTGGAAATCATGAATTATATGCAGTGATGAAATGGCAAACAGCCATGCAGGTCATTATTCTTTCATTTCCATTCTATAAGTTGTTCATTTATAGGAAACAAACCATCTGGCTTTATATTTTTCATTGCTACCAATTTATTTCACAGTTATCGTATAAAGTCGTATAATGTACCATGGATATTATAAAATGTCAACTATACAGCATGAACACAGCACGTAGCGACATGTTCCAGAGTATTAAAATACAGCTGACGTAAGGTAACGAGTAAATCCTATTAAAAAAGGACATAGTCTTTGACATCCTACTCTTATTCATTCAATTTAAATTAAGTAAAAATAAGTAACACTACGCTAATGACAAACGCATAAGTAAATAAACTTCCCTCAAATAAAAAAAAGGCAAAGATCATGCACATACACAGCTGGCATCATCCTGTATCTGTTCTTTTCCATTCGTTTTTATGATTAATTATAAGTAATGTTTAGAAAAGCTACAGCACAACTTGAACTTCACTTGAACCACTTTAGTAGTCCGGATCATCTGATTTTTAAAGGTGAGTTGTATTTCTTTTATGGATCTATTTATCCAGTCACCATTCAATTTATTCGGAGTACCTACTGTATTATTTATGTAAAAGAAAATAATTAGACAGATGAAGTTTTGAAAAACAGCAGACTGGCTGAACCCATGCACACTGTAGCCTCCAATTTTTTGTTCTTAGCTACCAGCAGAGGAACTCATTGTGTTTGTTTGCTGTTGTAGCCAATCTGTCTCATGGTTCAAAACATTATGCATCCTGAGATGCTTTTTTGCTCACCACAGTTGTAAACGTGGTTATTTGAGTCACCACAGTGTTTCTGTCAGTGCTATTCCCCTCTGATGTCTCACATCAACAAATCTTTTCCTCCTACAGCGCTGCCGCTCAATGGATGTTTTTTTTTTCTCCACACCATTCTCTGTAAGCTCAAGAGAATGTCGTTGTGTGAAATTGCCAGGAGATATACAATTTCTGAAATACTCAAACACGACACGTCAAACCATGTCAAAGTCTCTGTGATCACATTTCATTCCCATTCCGATGCGTGATATGAACATGACCTTAAGCTCTTGACCTGTATGGTTTTGTGTACGACTGCCAGATTTTGAGTGCTGAAAGTTCTCAATATAACAGGTTTCTTCAGGATTAGGACACATTATCTTTCCAAGTAAAGCCTTAAATTTAAACTGATAAACTATATTTTTAAATTCTTGAAACACATAAAGCATGTGGATGTAATGTTTGTTATTTAACATATACGTAATTCATTATTATGATCAATAATATGTAAATTGGAATTAAATGGGAATTTCTGTCATTTAAAATAATTGTTCTCTTCTTCTTTTATTTAATTATTTCTGTATTTTCTTTTTTTTAATTATTATTTCACTTTCTGTGAAGTCAGAGTGCAGCCCTCCATTCATTGCATTTCAGATCAAAATTTTTTTTTTTATAAAAATTTAGTTAAAGTGGCAAAATTGACATTGGAAGGTTCTACATAAATGAAATGGATTTGTTAGCTTAAACTTTTAAACTTAATTTTTACAGAATGGATTACACAATTTTTATTTATACCCAGAAACTTTGTGAAAAAGATTTAATCTTCTCCTTCTATGATTAAATGTCATTAATATGAATGCACTTTAACGTAGATGTCTATTCGTTTAGCGTGTTAATTCATTTTTAATGAGTTTAATCCTTAAATGTAATTCATCTAGTCAATGTATTTTATTTATTTATTTATTTATTTGGCTGTTTACTTATTTATTTATTTATTTATCCCATCCAACACACATATATTAAGACAAATAGGTTTTAATTACTTATAGCCACTTTTTCTGACTGAGAAACAGAAGACAAAATGGGAACTTGGCCACCTTAAGAGAAGAAAGAATAATGGCCTAGAGGTATAAAAACACATGGAGCAACAAAGTGCTTAAAGAGTTTGAAATAGTGAAGAGGTAAAAATTAATTACATGGGATGTGAGTGGATAATGAGAAACAAAAAATAAATAATGAACAAATGATGAATGCAGCAAACCAGGAGGTAAGCAAACAAAACAGTGTCTAATAGAACAGCATCGGAGAGGAGCATGCATTAGAAAAGGTAATGTTCTGTATTTGTTTGTTAGAAATAAAGAAGGTAAATGCCATTAGGATATTTGAGAATATTCTAGAAAGCCTAAATCATAAAATCCATTCCGGTTTACACTTAACTAATGGAAATCACATGTATGATAAACTAATCCCAGATTCCCTGAGAGATGTGAATATTTTGCACAAATCTCTCTCTACTCCTGATAATGTGTGTAGTGATGAGACATTGTTTTTGTGTCCTTGACAAAAAGTTTCTGTCTATTATTTCTTCTGTGAGCCGTGCTCGGCTTCTGTCACATGCGGAGACGTTATGTGATCTAGCGTCTTTGTTTTCACTCGATGAAGTTCTTGAATGTGAGGTGACTGTGTTGAGCTAGCAATAGAATTATGTAACGATTTCTAGATGCTGTAGTGCATTTTGGCATGAAAAGAGATCCAGACTTGAAGATTTAAAAAAAATGTATAATACATGTTTAATTTATGTATGATGTATAATCAAGTACATTTTATCTTCCAGACGATGGTGGGTGTAAGGCAAGGCTGACATTTCATCAGAGAGCAACACTTTCTCTCTCTCTCTCTCTCTCTCTCTCTCTCTCTCTCTCTCTCTCTCTGTGTGTGTGTCTCTCTCTCTGTCTATGACTTCACAGTGAAGTGAAATAAAAAAAAAGTAAATACAGAAACAACTAATCAAATATTGAAGTGAACAATTACAGTAAATCCCATTGACCTATTTACATATTATTGATCATTATAATGAATTAAGTGGCAGTAATTATTTCACATGCATTACATAACTGAGTTTTTTTTTCATATCAGCACCTTCTGGCGTCCGTAGCTGTCTATAGCTGTTGGGCTCTTGGGCTGAAAATGAGCAGGTACTTTTGAAATCCTACATGAGTCATCTTCGGCCAGTTTCAGCCACCGACACTCAAGGAATGTACAACTCTATCTCATGCACCCTTTTTCCAACAGAAACATATTACTGTTTGTGTATAGACACGCAGTCCATGCAAGAACCCAAGTCAAATGGAGTCTAGACTGGATTAAATGGGTACATTCTTCAAAAAGGGTTTAAAATGGCTTCCAGCCTATCTGAATGTTGTGATTTATTCAAACCCCCACACAATCTCTGACAGTGAAAAGAGGAATGATTTGCATACTGCAGTTGGTTAGGAGGTTGTTGTCCTCTGAGACCACATACTGTAGACACACAATTGTCAACTATACTGTATATCAGTTGTCCCCAACCTTTTTTTCGCCGCGGACCGGTCAATGTTTGATAATTTTACCGCGGCCTGCTGGGGGTGGGGGGTGGCGGCTATACAATTAAATTAAAATTAGTAATTTTTATTTAATTGTAATTAAACATGCCTTTTTAACTCACTACAATGCTAAATCGATAAGAACCCTGAGATTGTTTCTTTGCAAAGAGACGGTTCCATCTGGGGTAATAGGAGACAATGACACCCGAAGTGTGTTTCTTATGTCCAGTTTATTCCGTTGTTTTGTTTTGGTTGCCGTCACTGCAGAAATCCCCGCTTCACACAGATAGCATATCGGAAATGGCGATAGGGATTTAAGTGCTGTGGTGACAATCTCAGGGTATTCCGCCATGACTTTAATCCAGAACACCGGCAGAGTTTCTAACTTTCTAACGACGTCTCTTTCGTGCTCATTTTTGCTCATTTGTGGGTTAATTTTGAGCAAACACAATATACACGTACACCAAGCACTGTTAAACATGACAAAGTACAGGTGAACAGAGAGAAGAGCGATACACACTTTCTCTCTCCTCCAAAGCTACAACGCCACTGCCGCTCAGCTCCAGACGTCACCTAAACCCGGCCCGATATCATGATATTTTGCGTATGCGCGGAAATTGGTGCGGCTTTAGGTGACGTCTCTCAGCTCCCGGTTAACCTCTCGTCCATGGAAAGTCGCACAAACCCGAGAGAAATACACCACAGTAAATAAAATGGAAATAATTTAATGTTCCTTGGGTGGCCCGGTACCATTTGGTCCACGGACCGGTACCAGTCCGCAGCCCGGGGGTTGGGGACCACTGCTGTATAAAACCAACTAAGAGTTTGTGTCTGATAGGGAAGAAACTCTTATTTGGTTATTTACAGTATATATAACTATAACTATACAGTATATAGTTTACAGTGCCTTGAAAATCTGATATAAAAAACAGTATGATATTTAGAATAAGTATCTAGAGCAGAATTAACAAGATATTACCACATTTAATGTAATATGTAAATCACATAATCCCAAGCACAAAAGATTCTCTATAGGCTCAGAATAAAAGTAGGATAGCCATAGCCATAGAAAATACATAAAAAAATGCTTCCTGTCTACACTTTTGACACCATAATAGTTTGTTTTTTTTTCACTTAGTAGTGTTACAGCTTGATGACCTCCTACAGTTTGGCCACACATATTAAAGTCAAATGAAAGCAAAGATAAGCGAGAAAAATGGGATTCAACTATCAGGTCATGGATTTTTATGTCACAGTGGCCTTGAATTGATCTCTGGTGATTTTCTTTGCTACTTGTATGCTCTTTGTTTGTGCCCACACAGTCTGCAGATGTCTGCTGCCCTGCAATATTGTCACCATGGTGATTTGGTCATTTTTGTATAAAATTGTGCTTCCTGACAATTGTGCTGTGTTTCCTGACGCTTTTCTGCCAATGGTTTATGGTTGTTAGAGAATTCTGCATCAGTAACATCCAGCATCAGGAGATGAAAACAGATTTACGAGGCAAATTCATTCTCTTGCAAAAAAACAAATTGGATGGAATTGACGGATGGACTTTTTTTTGTTGGATAAGCCACTCAAATTTGGCACGTCAGGACAATTCCGTTAACTTAAGCTACATTTACGTTATTCTCATCCTGTCATAGTCTCAGCCTTATATGTCATGCACATCTAACGAATGTCTGATGAATATGATATGAAAATGAAACACTTTGGGAAGTCATGGCCTAATGGTTAGAGAGTTTGACTCCTAACCCTAAGGTTGTGGGTCCGAGTCTCGGGCCGGCAATACCACGACTGAGGTGCCCTTGAGAAAGGCACCGAATCCCCCAACAGCTCCCCGGGCGCCACAGCATAAATGGCTGCCCACTGCTCCGGGTGTGTGTTCACGATGTGTTTGTGTGTTCACTGCTGTGTGTGTGCACTTTGGATGGGTTAAATGCAGAGAACGAATTCTGAGTATGGGTCAGCATACTTAGCCGAAAGTCACGTCACTTTCACTTTCATGAGTTTCGAAATCACCTTCTGATTGGTTGGATTCTACAGGGTTCCTGGAAGATGTACTGTATGTGCCACTTGTTGAGAAAATTCTACTCAAGGTTTCTTCCTCATATTGTCTCAAGGAGTTTTTCCTTTCCACCCTCCCCTCGGTCTTGCTCATTAGGAATATATTTTGGAGATAGAAGCTAAGTAATGTCTGTAGAACCTCCATATGACTGTTCTGATTCATGTGCTGAATCATGGTCTACCCCATGAACCAAAAATTGGACCAATCATATACTTCAACTCAAATAAAAAAGTTATTTTTTAGGTTTTACTGACAAGCCATTTTCACCTAGGAAATCATCATCTGGCAGGCACTCTTCTCAGAGAAATTTACTTTCTTCTATGTCAAAGAGCAGAGATAAAAAAAAAGAACCCAGGCATGAGTCTTGGGTAAAAAATGAGTGACAGAGAGAGTTTTTATGGAGACAGGAGATGAATCTGTCATTTGCCTTTAGGACTGACAGGAAGGTCCTCCTAAGGGGCGAGCGGTATTAAGAGGTCTGGTGAGAGAAACTTCTGCTGTGACTTTTAGCTCATTTATCTGGGAAAAGCCTGCAAAGATACTGCTGTCAGCTCACAATACAAGAAATAAATCACGAGTAGACGTTAAAGTGCATCTGTCAGGTTTCTCAGCATTTCTCTTGTCTCAACGGCATAATGAAAAATTTACAGATCTTCCTGCAGATTTTGCTTACAAAAAAAAAAATAATAATACATTAAGCTTCGGGTAGGATGCAAAACAGAGACTGTTGCAAACACAAATGATATGATTTATAGTAGCTTTGTAGCTCAGTAGTGGTTATTAACTGCATATATCACTCAAACTCAACACATAAAGACCTGTGTGCTGAAACAAAGCAAGTGCGCTCTTCTTAGGTCAGGAACCCAAATATATTTCAAGTTAACATTTGCATGCCTGATGCATTGTTCTTTTAATAGCTTGCTTATTCAGGGCTCCTACAGTAGCCATCCTTTTTAAGAGGACTTTTAGACTCCCCACTGAGAAAAAGCCCAAATATCACGTGAAGTCTCAGCAGCCTTGATTGTCCACTCTGTAATGTGGCCTATAATTCAGGTTGCCTAGCTACAAGCAAAGAGCTCATAGTATGGCCATCTTTGAAATACACATTTCACATTCACATGGTTCACCGATACAGCAGCCCAGCAGCATGTTAATGAATGTTTTACCTACTTTACACTTTTTTATTTACTGGGGGTTCTTTTATTTGTATTTTAAATTATTTAAGCCAAACTGCAGAGGTTAGTACTTGAGTACTCCCCCCCCCTTTTTCCACAGTGGATCACATGGTCCGCATATTAGATTTGCAACATGTTTTACACTGGATGCCTTTCCTGACACAACCCTCCCATTTTTTCAGGGCTCAGGACCAGCACTGAGAGTTAACTCTTCAGTGGCTTCGTTTTCTCCCTGCTCGGGAATCGAACCCAGGCCACTGCAATGAGAGCGCTGGATCCTGTTGCTGGACCACCTGGGGGCACTCGAGTGCTCAATTACATATTAATAATTAATTAATCAATTAGGAATTGACTGGACAGATAAAGAAAATATGAACCCGGATTATTTTTTCCCTGATCTGGTCTTTTTTACTTAGCCTATGCCTTAAGGATCAGCATTTTTCATTATTGTGTATTCTGAGATGCTTTTCTGTACACCACAGTTGTAAAAAGTGTTTACTTGAACTACAGCCTTCCTCTCCGCTCAACCCAGTCTGACCGTTCTCCTCTGACCTTTCTCATAACCATGATTGGTTTTGCACACAATTCTGTGTAAATACTGTGTAAATACTGTTCTACATAAAGGTCTCAGGGAAAATACTCAAACCTGCACCAACAACATTGAGTCCTTAGCTCCTTAGTGTTGTTTTATGTGCTGTAGCTATGTGTTGTTCTGTGTAGTACAACGGTCCTGGAGAAACCTTGTCTCATTTCACTATGTACTATACAACAGCTTTATATGGTTGAAATGACAATAAAACCTTCTTGACTTGACTCTTGACTTGACTTGAACAATCATGCAAAGTCACTTTTGACTCAACATTAACTGCAGCTCTTGACTTGTATCTGCATAATTTTATACTCTGCTCAATCACTGGATGACTGAATATCTGCATGAATGTGCAGGCAATCAAAAACAGAAGAAGACAAAACCACAGAGCAAAAAACAAGACAAAACAGAAAATCACATACAATAATATGTAAACAGGATCAATCATATAGAGATCAGGATCAATCTAAGGAGCCTGGAAATGCACCACCATGCAGCCCTAAAACACAAGTGAGCCACTAAATTATTACTTAACTAAACATCATCATCATCTGGCTTATTGTTTACATAGTGTGCTTTTTTTAATGAGTAAAGGTCACTGCATGGTCAATGTCTGAACCTTAAAAACAGCCTGGTGTAACTTTGTCAAACATATGTCCACTCTGACCTTGATATTACTTTCTCAGTGATCCTTTTTGAGTTGGACAGATCCCTAGATCGAAATTTTCATTAAGCTTTAGGCAAAAATTCATTTCCTGGTTACCCAATTGCACTTGTTGACACTCTCTGGTGTCACCCAGATGAGAACAAGGCTCCCTTTTGAGTCTGGTTCCTCTCGAGGTTTCTTTCTCAGAACCTCCCAGAGTTTTCTTTACAGTACCATCGTCGCCTCTGGTTTGCTCATTAAGGATACTTTTCATAAAAATGTATTATTCACATTATGAATTTAGATATATGTGAAGTTACTTTGCGACAAAATCTGTGATGTACCAAAAAAAAATAAAATAGAAGTGAATTGAATAATTTGGATTTTTTGTTCATTGTCATGGCATTCATTTAATATAGAGGGGATACGGAACGCAAGCTTGTGGGTGCAAGTTACTACAAACTTCTAAAAAATGTTGCATTAGATATAACCAAAATTGAACCATTTCTGTCATTCATTTAACTACATGATGTTAGGTTAGAGGTGTAGCTCAATGGGCTGGGTTGCTTTAACTAACAAAAAAATTTGTTCTCAATTATGACAAACTTGATTCAATTCAAGCACGTTCGCCTCACACCTACAGGGTTGGGGGTTCGATTCCTGCCTCCGCCTTGTGTGTGTGAAGTTTGCATGTTCTCCCTGTGCCTCGGGGGTTTCCTCCGGGTACTCCGGTTTCCTCCCCCGGTCCAAAGACATGCATGGTAGGTTGATTGGCATCTCTGGAAAATTGTCCGTAGTGTGTGAGTGTGTGAGTGAATGAGAGTGTGTGTGTGCCCTGCGATGGGTTGGCACTCCGTCCAGGGTGTATCCTGCCTTGATGCCCGATGACGCCTGAGATAAACACAGGCTCCCCGTGACCCGAGTAGTTCGGATAAGCGGTAGAAAATGAATGAATGAATGAATGAATGATTCAATTAATTTCTATACGCTTATACACATGCACACACGCGCACGCACACACACACACACACACACACACACACAGAGTATATGAGGATATAACACACACAACCCACGCTGCATTGCATTAAAATAATTTGTAATGAACAATTTATAGGATCCCACTCTCATTCCAAACAGTTGGCGATTTGAGTTTTCACTAATTGTATGCTTTAAAAACTCAACCCTGTTTCTCAAAAGTGAAACCTTGTAAAAATGAGATCCTGTTCTCTAAAGTAAATTAACACACTTATGATTAAATTATTATTATTATTTTAGTTTTTTCTTTTCTAGTTTTTTTCTCTTTTTCTTTTCAGAGGTTCATCCTTGTAAAAATGTAAACAAATGAATGCAAAGCTTATGAAGTTAATTACAATCCAGATGGAATGATGATTTATTCTTCTACCCTTAGCCAAAGCCATGCTAATAGATCACTGTATAAGATTTAGGAATATAATCAGTCCTCATCCGTCACTGGATGTATAATGTTTGCATAACAATAGTCACAGTCTTCTATCTAATGGGCTGAACCACACTCTCTCAACCGTCCTGAGCATCTGGGGATGAGCCGGCGGAATATTAACTAAGGATGCAATTCCCTATTACAAATCTTATGAAATATGCATCTTGAGTATAAATTATACAAATTCATATCCGGCTTGGAGGGTCATTATATGGTCCGTTGACAAGCCGCAAAGCACTTTAAACTTGTGTTTGAACTTTAAGAGCTTGTGACGGCACTTGACAGGCATCACCTAGACAGCACAGCTGACATCTGTCATCCTGAGGCATTCAAGGAGCGTTAGTAACTAGAGAAGAATGGAAAGTGACATTTTGGCTCGAGACAGAGCCAAGTAGGGTACACTCATCAAACTGGGAGCCTCGGAGGCTCAGTTCTGCGCTGGCATGTGTTAATGAAGACTGCATAATATTTGTCTTGTTTCTTCAGGATGGGATCACAAAAAACAGGGTGGTGTTCATGCAGAACGGTTTTCCTATTTCACACTGCACCTTAGGGGGCTATAATATAATAGTCAATGTATTTATTTTCAAACACGGTTGGTTTGCAGTGACAGGAACATTGCGCTTATGCAACAGGAGTGCTAAAAAGCAAGAAAATAGAAAGGTTGCTCATCTGCAGCTAGACAGTTAGCAGGGAGAAGAGTGTGTTTGTGAAAGAAATGCAAGTAACATTTCAGGAGAGGAATATAAATTAGGAAGAAAGAATGACAGAGAGAAAGCGAGAGACATGCCGAATGCTAATTGTGTCGCTAAAATTCATTAGGTTTTAATTTATAATCCAAAGCATAGATTTATTACAGAATGCAGATTATTATTATTATCATTCCTGTTTGTGTTTTTATCTGAATTCTGGCTACAGAAAGAAATAGAAAGAATCTGTATTTATAGCGATAGTTGCAATGACAGATTATTAACATGGCACCAAAGTAGCCTAGATACAGTGTAAACACCATGCTAATAGGTGCAGTAGCTAGCTAACAGCCTTCTGACTGCCAATAGTGAAGCAGTGAAGGATATAGTACAAAACACTGCTATTGATTGCTATTGATATACTGCTACTGATTGCTAGCTTAGCCAAAGCTGTTGGAGCACTTTCTAACTTGCTAGGTTTGTTAGCTAGCTAAATGAAACATGGTTTGATATCTAGCCCCTCACACATTGTCCTGAAAATGCTGTAGCAGCACTTAAGTGTACAGCATTTAACACAACACTGAACATTAGTGAAATTGTGCAATTCAAATTTTAATTTACATGTTTTTATAGTGTAAGAAAGAAAAAAATCAATAGATTTAGTTAGCTAGTTGGGAGCTAGTTTCCTCTGAGGTATTTATTACTGAAACTAACTGATGTCTACCGATGGCTCCACTGTGTCAAACATTTCTGTTGCTGACTAAGCATTCAGCTCCTCTACACTTTGAGGGTTAAACTTTATTGATGCTTTATTTTTATTGTTGTAAAAAGTGATCAGTATCCAGTAATTAGCCAGTAATTGGCTTTTGGAAGCCAGGGTCTTTAATAATTGGTTGTTCGAAACAGTGATTAGTATTAGTAACAGTGGTTTGTGCAGGCACAGTTTAGTCAGATATATTATTAATTATATAATCAGCAGCTGTGACATAAGCTGGAGCTTTGTTTCGAGTGCAGGACCGTTGCTACCGTCTGCTCGAGAAGTCACCAGAATTGTCACTGGGCAGTTTAAGGTGGTAAAATTGTCACTGGGCAAGTTAAGGTGGTAAAATTGGCCAAATCTCATGACAAAATCTTAGTAGGGAACGCTGTCTATAGGGCTGATTTTTTTCTAGACCAGAGTGTAGATTCATGCACCATATTAGTGACAGTCATGTCAGGTGATTACAGTGAGTGATATGTCACCTAGATCGACCTAACTTTCGTAACACGGCATCAGTGACCGAGAAGTCGCATGTGACTTTCTTCCACCAACAAAAACTGTGGAGGAGTAAGTAAAAGTAGCTAATCTGAGCATTCAGTGAAAAGACAGATGACAGATGAACCGTTTTTATATTTTGCATAGAAACATGCAGAAACACAGCGTAAACCCAGTAGAGCATTACAAACTCAAAACACTTAAACAAGAGCTCATGAATAAGAAATCATGACTCCCATCTAATATCACAGCATGCTGTCACTGGTCCCAATACTTCTAGATCCCTAAACACCCACCCACATGCACACGCATTATCATATCTTGTTGCTACACATGAAGAATTGCAGCAGCTGCCTCTAATTCGGGATGAGTCAGACAATAAGAGCATAATGATCTCAGGGAGAATCAACTCGCTAGTGTGCATTAAGCATAGTGATTAACACGAGCGGATCCGAAATACTCTGTGTGCCGACATGTTAACTGTTGCTCTGTGTGTTTTGCAGCTGTTGCGCTATATCTTGCTTTGATCCCAATGAACAGTTAATATCACAGGTCTTACTGCTAATTCTGCCAGTTTTTCCATACTCACGAGACACCTGACTTGCATGTCAACACTGCAGCAGATTGGGGATGAGGTATAAACATGAGCATCTGTTTAAAGCACACTGCAGCAGACGTAGTTAACGAGGCAATGGCACGTATTCATCATAGTTGCTCAGAGAATAGATGTTTCTAAGATATGTATGAGCGTATTCCGAAACTGTTGTATGATGTCACAGAAGGGATTTGAGTGTAAATGATGAATCAGCTTCAGATGTGTGGATGCAAACTTCCATGTGCTAATCCTTTATTTACGTCATATGCATACATCATGATCGATTTTACCATCATATCATACATGAAACACGCCTGGATTTCTGCAATTATTATGCAACTAATGGAAGGAAAGCATTCAACAGAATCAATTTTTTGATGATGAAGATATTATTTTGTGACATACATTACAGCAAAGTGAAATTCTTTCTTCGCACATCCCAACCTTGGAAGTTGGGATTAGAGCACAGAGTCGGCCATGATACAGCACCCCTAGAGCAGTGAGGGTTAAGGGCCTTGCTCAAGGGCCCAACAGTGGCAGCTTGGCAGTGCTAAGGCTTGAACCCGATTCCTCAGCTTAAAGCCTTAAACGCTTGAGCCACCACTGCTTACAGTTGAAAACAAACAAGAGCGTCAACATGAATAAACATTTCTTCAGAGATTCAATTTCCAAAAATAGCTAAACC
Source organism: Tachysurus fulvidraco (assembly GCF_022655615.1). NCBI lineage: Eukaryota > Metazoa > Chordata > Actinopteri > Siluriformes > Bagridae > Tachysurus > Tachysurus fulvidraco. The sequence goes on from NC_062531.1 coordinate 5,643,913, forward strand.
CTAGCTTTACAATTTCACTAGCTGAAGTCATTTTTAAATATTAAAGCATTTATTTCCACACTTGTATGTGAAGTTTCCATCTGAGGTTCTGAGGAAATAAACAAATCCTCATTCATTTAAGCAAAACACTGACAGAAATGAATTAAACACTAACCATAAGATGACAAAGATAAATAAACTCATTTGTGGTGTGTTTAAGAGTTAAGATAAATTAATAACCTCATAAAAGATATTTCTTTTTCAATAGCTCTCAAATGGTTGTCAACTCATCATAGTGCCTCCTGTAAACAAATATGCCTTTATACTATACTTAAGTGAAGGACCAATGAGCAGTTTTTTTGCTTATTTACAGTAACTTCACATCAACGTATTTTCTCCCGTTAAAATGTCATGCTCCAACTAACACCTGCTCTGACCAGACATAAAGTTAATCATACACCAAAAATGAAATTGATGAGGAAAGTGACTGTGGAACTTGTACTTAATTTGACTTTTGCAGCTTTGATGGATAGGTTCTAGTGTGTCCTAATAAGCCAGAGAACCTAAGGTGGCTTGCGTGGGCTATAAATAATTCATGTTACTAACGGTATAGCGTAAAAGACTGAATAGACGAGTGTAGTCTTCAGAAATCGTCTCTTTTCCTGTTCATGGTTCAGAGTAAGAACGTATCCAAAGCCCTTGGTGCACCAAAGCTTTTTTTATAATAGAGTCTCTCTCTCTCTCTCTCTCTCTCTCTCTCTCTCTCTCTCTCTTTCTCTATGTTCTTTTTTCTTTTTTTACAGGATAACCTGATGAAGTACAGTACTGTATGTGTACATGCACTTGTATGTTTTTCAGCTTTGGGAGGAAGGTAAGAAGGCTGCTTAGGGGATTAATGTTTATAGCTACTATATTGAAAGTGCTAACAGGAAATAAAGTATAGCTAGAGTGCTGCTAATTTCCTGCACTTTCCACCCACTATCTCTCGGCACAGATACTGCTAATATTTTACAGCAAAAGACGATAGAACAAAAATGGAAAACGTCTCAGATAGTTCACTATAGACGCATGTATTGTTTGACGGAAGAATGGCTGGTAGAACAATTACACAGCCGTCATGACAAACGCGTTTTGTTCTTATTAATGTTTAGGTAATGGACAAATGCTACAAATGCTTTTAATTTATTTATGTTTCTATGCTTCTGCAAAGCTGTTAATGTCAATTGCTAAAAGTGCTATGCAAATATAATTTGCTATACAAATTGTTTTAGCATTTGTTTTGTTTGTTGGTCAAACAACTTAAAAATTAATAACTTGTGGTGTTTGTTTACATAAACAAATACTAGTTAAAAAGGCAAAGTAATTTCATATATAGGAAAACTGTACAAAATTAGCTAATTTCATTTGGGAACTTATACGTGTACATGTAGAGTGTTTCCTACAGGGCATATTTTAGTGGCACACCCTATGCGTTTTTTAGCGTGATTATTATGAGTGACTATGTCACTTCAGTAGCGCTTCATGGCCGATGGGCCTGAAAGCTTTTTGTTGCTCTTCCCACAGGAATGCTGTGCATAGAGAGGCATGACATGGGGGAGATGTTCACCAGACATGCTGATGTTGGGGATGTGGTCGCATAGTGATTAAAGTGTTAGACTGCCAATCAGAAGGCTGTAAGTTTGAATCCTAGTCACACCAATCTGCCATTGCTGGGCCCCTGAGCAAGGCCCTTAACCCTCCATTGTTCAGTTGTATAAAATGAGATAAAAACCTTGCTCTGGATAAATATGTGGGTTTCTGTAAAAGCTTGTAAATATTGTTCTATCTAAAACTACACGGGGAAAAAAACAAAACAATAAAATGTTTGTTTCTTTTTCATTTTCATCTTCATTTCATCATCTTTTTCATTTCAATGTTTGTTTCTTTGTTTTCTAGGCTTAAGATAGCAAAGATTTCTGAAGTGACATTTTTTCTCACTAATGAATTAAAGCGGTTGCACATAAGAAGGTACACTCATGGTTTCCGGATTGTAAAGTGTGAAACGTCAGATTATGACGAGCGGGCATTAAATGTTAACCCCGGGTTAAAAGTATGAGCGGTGTGAAAGGTGAAACAAGAAAATCGAGGATTACAGTAGGTTCACCTGGAATTTACAGTGACCGAATATTTCATATTAGATCTAATTTGGACAGTAGTACATGGATCCAACACACACACACACACACACACACACACACACACACACACACACACACACACACACACACCATATGTGGTGTAGGTGTTGAATATCAATTTGCATTGAATATGCATTTTCTCGACTACCGTAAAGTGAAGAGCCTTTCCTTCGGAACTTGCTGAGCCAATAATGAGCATAAAAACTATTTGCACCCTGGGAATCACTTGATAACTGGCCGAAATTTTACTGGAATTTCGTCAAAGAAGGAAACAATTACAGTATGCATGTCTCAGTTGCCTGCTCCAAGTGTCCCCTGCAGATGACAACCGGCACTTTCAGAAACACTTAAACATTTTAGACTTTTCAATCTACATTTTAAATGAGCAGGTTTGGCAGAAAGAGCCCGGTTTATTCACGTGGGTGTGTGTGTGTGTGTGTGCGCGTGTATGTGCGAGTGTATGTGTATGTGTGTGTGCGCGTGTATGTGTGCGTGTGTGTGTGTGTGTGTGTATGTGTATGTGTGTGTGTGCGTGTGTGTGCGTGTGTGTGCGTGCGTGCGTGTGTGTGTGTGTGTGTGTGTGTGTGTGTGTGTGTGTCAGCGATTGACAGCATGCAATCAACATGTCTTGATTTTCTTATTGACAGCAAACTATACATCTCACTTAGAATGTTTTTACTGTTTATTTTAATATATAAAACATTTATCATATAAAAGCTTCTCTAGAATTATTCATAGGTAATTACCAGATATCAAGGTTGTCCCGTACACTACATGATATTATAATAAAGACTGGCACTTGAATTCCAATTAAGGCATGATTAGATATTGAGGAGTTATTTATAGCATGACAGTGCTGGTAAATTTTTACCTCCGAAGGCTTTAATTCATTTTCCATGACAGCAGCTCTGACAGTACAACCAGCATGGACAGAAATGACAGCTTTTATCTTAATAGACATGTTATTGTTTCTATAGTAACAGCTCATGGACACTGACTTGTATAGCAAACGCGTCACATACTGTATCCTCACCCTATTATTAAAATATGTTAGACTACGATTCTGTTATTTATTTAAGTATGCATATAATTGATCTTCTAAGAGTTTCTGGTTTCTGTACATACATCATTGACTTATTTGATTTTTTTTCTATTTATCTAATACTATTTTTATTTTCTACTCCATTTGATATATAGGTTTTCTTTGGTGTTAGTCCTCTTATCTGTGCTGCTGTATCATCTTAAATTTCCCCTATGAAGGATTAATAAAGGTACATATCTGTCTCTCTCTCTCTCTCTCTCTCTCTCTCTCTCTCTCTCTCTCTATTTCTTTGGATAACCTGATGAGGTAAAAAAAGAGAGGGTGTTAGAATAAAATGAAATAATATCATAGCTGCTATAGTGTGCTAACAAGCTAGAATATTCTGTGACATTCGACATAATTAAACCTAACTATAAATGTAGAATTTACAATTGTAGACGTTATAGGAAGTCACTGCTGTGTAAGAAGTATAACCTTATACTGTATTGTATTGTACTCTTGTAACAGCTCTATTGGTTTATAATGCATTATCTACACAGCTAGCCTTTTCTAATGCACTAATATTAATATGCACTCCATTGGACTCCATGTGAGCAGGAGCTTCTTCCCACAGTACATTTTGGCCCTCAACTAGAACAACACTTGACTCCTTTGACAACACTTGACTCATTATTTCACACTTAATTCATTTAAAGATCTGAGCTCTTAACAGCCTTGCTCAAGGGCTCAAAAATACAAGCTTGGGAGTGTTAGTATTCAACCTCACAACCTACTGATCTGTAGTCCAACATCCTTACAAAGATGTTATCTATCCCTAATTGAACAAAAGTTCATACATCTGCAATATGCTAGTAAACATTATTGCCATTTAAGGCTCTGGGTTGTTGAGTGGTCAGAATGTCAGTGGTTCAAGCCCCAGCACTGCCAAGCTGTCACTGCTGTACCCATCAGCAAGCCCCTTATAGCTGTTCATGCACTCTGACCTCAACTAACCTGGGATATGCAAAGAAAAGAATTTCACCCTGCTGTAATGTAATTCTATTATTTCCCCCAAAATAGTCCAATTATATTCATGCCATTCATTCATTCATTCATTCATTCATTAATTCATTTTGTACCGCTTATCCAAACTTCTCGGGTCACGGGGAGCTCAGGCGTCATCGGGCATCAAGGCAGGATACACCCTGGACGGAGTGCCAACCCATCACAGGGCACACACACTCTCATTCACTCACACACTCACACACTACGGACAATTTTCCAGAGATGCCAATCAACCTACCATGCATGTCTTTGGACCGGGGGAGGAAACCGGAGTACCTGGAGGAAACCCCCGAGGCACGGAGAGAACATGCAAACTCCACACACACAAGGCGGAGGCGAGAATCGTACCCCCAACCCTGGAGGTGTGAGGCGAACGTGCTAACCACAATATTTCTCCTACCTGTATAGTTAAATATTGTTTTATAATTATTATACTTCTATTCTTAGTCTCATTTTTATTTTATTTTATTTTTTTAAATTGTGTATGTGACAAATACAATTTTTAAAATAAATTATGACTATGGACTTCATAGAATCTTCATGATCTTAAATATGTCATTTTTATTTTACCTTAGAGATTATTGCACTCATTTATGCACACATGTACAAATGACTCTAGACCTGATATCAAATCTGTATATTTTGCCATTAAGTAGTTTTGAGTGCAGTCGCTCCTGTAGACATGAGATAACTGTAAACGAGACCCATTTCCTTAGACATCACGTTTCTAGGTCACCAGTCAAGCAGCTTGAACTCTATTATTTCTGTCTGTCCTTGCAGCCTGTGCTCTCCTGACTCTGACTGTCTTTCTCAATGCAGACGGGGAAAAACCTCAGGCTCAGGTGTTGTTTCTCATGCTCGGAGCAACTTCATATCAAAAACTGCTTTTAATGATGTGCTAATTGGTTAAACTGAGACTAGATTTCCCTTTTCCAGGTTTTTAGCTTGCGGCTTTCTCACAAACGAGTTCTGGCAATGTGCTTGAACTCAGTGAAGTGCTCTAGGTGATCGGGTTTGATTCAAACATGACAAAAGAGGAAGCAGCTTAGCAATTTAAAGGACTCGATGACTGAAAAAAAAAAAAAAAAAAAAAACTGGCACTTGTAAAGGGATAAATATCCAAACCACTAAGATGTAGGACATTCTTGTAAAGAAGGTGACATCATTTTGATTCGTTCATCTTCAGTACCTGAACATTTTTTAAAATAAAATACTGGATTAGTATTTAAATGAATACGTTTATATTAATGAATGTATTTTAAATTCTATGAACAATGTCTTATTATCAAAAACATTTTTAATGCATATTAATACAGAAACTGTACTGTGTAGTGAAAGTAAGTAATAAAACATGACTACACTCCAATTCCCAGATTCACAGCAGGCTGCAAACATGACCACACTAGACTTCTTTACCCAGACTGCACCTTCACTTCCTCGTTCACAGTCACCGGCTCACTGATCAGTCTTAACTGTTCCACCTTCACTTATGGATCCCTTTAAAAGGAATTCACGCACCCACAGATATTATGAAGTACATGCTTTGTGTTCATTACTAGCCTTTATTTATTGATTGTCTTTCTGGATTTCTCATCATGCTTTTGTCTGCCCTCCTCCATGCTGTTTTGTTGAACACCTGATCTGTGTCTGTTGTTTTGACCTTGATTATTGTCTATCGATTTGGATCCTCTGCTTTTGTGCTCATAAACATTTTACTTCATCTGCAATTACCCCCATCTACGCCGCTTGCTCGTGTCAGTGAAAAGATGTTCTGTGCTAGGAAAATAATCAAAACCAGGGTGGTGTAATGAGGCGATGGGAAAGTGTTAGCTAAATGGTTAAGTTGTTGGGATACTGGTCAGTAGGTTGTGAGTACAAATCCCATGTAACACCAAGCTGCTACTCTTAGGCCCTTGAGTAAGGCCCTTCACCCACAATTGCTCAGCTATCTAAATGAGATAAACGTAATCTGCTCTGGATAATGCCGTCTGCCAAATGCTGTAAAAATGTTTAACTCTGCTTTAAGTCGATTTTGTATCGCAGAACATCCTGAAGACTTTCAGGTGGTATTTTTCTCATACTACAACTTAAAAAAAACAAATAAATTTCTATTTATAAAGTCATTTAATTTTTAGAGAATCTCTAGGAATGTTAGTTCATATTATCACACGTTATGATAGCTCTACATTTACTGTTATTTGTATTTTATTTTCTTTCTTTCTTCTTTATTTTCATTTTAAGAAGACAAAATAATGCAAATTGTCATGTTCCCCGCATCGGAAAAGTTATAGCTTGACTGTTAAGAAGCTCTGGCACTGGAGACTCTTTCCAGAAAAGGACTTCACAAAATAAGCAAGTACACATTAAAAATAAAAAGTCTGCTGCTGTGGAAGCTACTGAATTATCCAAAAAGTATCGACACCATCTGACTGAACAGAACTGAGATTCTATCAGTGCTGTGGTAAAATGTAGCAGAACAATGTACATTCAAAAATTGTGTACAATCCATTAGAAGCTCTGCTCTGTCCCACATCTGTCAGACGCCACCTTACTGACCCACATTGCTCATATTATATGTTGGTTATAAAGCAGTCAGAAGCTCACTTCAGCACAATCCTTCATCCTCTCATTTCCTGCCTGATTGTTTCAGGATGTTCGTATTTCATCCATCGGCTTCTCCTTTTAGCTCTTTCTCTTTGCAGTGTCCGGCTCTGAGGGTGCAGGAAGTACAGTAGGAACACAGACAGGAGTGAAACGAGATACAAGCTGTATTCCAGAACATTCCAGCTAAATGAATATGGCCTACATTAATCGATGTGACCTTGGGTCAAATGTAGCTCTGCATTCAAACTGTCTAGAAAATAAAATCTTTTACTCAAAATTGTACCTTTTCCCACTTATATAGTTTTATGTTGAAACCTTGAAGAGCTATAAAACGGATTTATAATCAAATAACACTCTTTCTATATGTAGATAATAGATAATTAAAACTGAAATGATAAAAATGTTTAAATAGGGAGTTAGAGTTTTGCTATTATCGATACGATAAGCTGTACATGAGGTTCTCTTTTGAGTCTGGTTCCTCTCAAGGTTTCTTCCTCTTCCATCTAAGGGAGTTTTTCCTCACCACAATCGCCTTAGTCACCTCAGACTTGCTCATTGGGGATAAATACAAACACGTTTAAATAGAAGTATAACGTTTGTATTAATCTTTGTTAATATTTAAATTAATATTTCTTATGCTCTGTAAAGCTGCTTTGAGGCAATGTCCATTGTTAGACGCGCTATACAAATACATTTGGATTGAATTGAATTGAATTGTGTACTGTCAGTTCTCTGCACTCCTTCACCCTGCTGCTCTTAACAATCTTTGCTCCAGTTTATCTCTATGAGCCTGTATGAGTTGTGTAATATGTTGCTGGTTTTACATTGTATGTAGCTTCATCTCTGGGGATAAACTGTCCCTTCAGTGTTGCTACTTTTTTCTCATTAAGTAGATCGACATTTTAGATATTTTCGCATCGTCAGCCCTTCAAGTTAGTGTGTTTTATCTGTGTGGATGTTGGTTAGTGTGAGCATGGTAGAGATAAAAATAAATAAATAAATAAAATACACTATTTATACATTTTTAGGCCACCAGACTGATTGATTATGCTTTAAAACAAAGTGGTAGCTAACACAATGTAATAACAAACGCCAAGCTAAACAGTTCAGGAGGTTATTACAGACAAAAGCACTATTCGGACGGGATTAGTTTTACGTGGGGACGTGGAGTAATGCAATTTTACCTCAGGATGTCTGTAATATTAATTGGCCAATTCGCACGGGACAAGACATCTCAGGAAAACTAGCAAAAATGGGAGGGGTAACTCGCTTTATGCAACACAGTAACCTCCTTGTCGTCATGTACGTATGACGTTGCTTCCTGTTTCAAGCGCGTCCATGCTTGTAAAACGCGCCAAAACTACTTTTAAACAGGAAATGACGGAATTTTACCGTACATATTTACAGCGGGTCTATTCGGACGGGATTAGTATTACCTGAGGTAATTTTTCCGGACATTTTTACAGAAGGTAAAAGTCACCGTTATCTTTACTGACATTGTCCGTAATGATTTCCGAGATGGCACATTCGGACGGGTCTAAAATCACCAAGAAGCTCTGGTAATAATTACTTTACCACGTGCCCACGTAGAACTAATCCCGTCCGAATAGGGCTAAAGTCACTAAAGTCATTAGCTTTACTCATCTGTTTTTTTTTCTCCCAGGTACAAATAAGTACAGTATATACATTTCTGAGAATGTTGTACAACGTACACCTACATATATTGCCTCTTTCTAGCATCTTTATTTTAACTATGAGGTGACATATTGTTCTAGCATGAAAGTTAAACTACAGCTTTATTTGATGCTGGACTTTAGTATTTCCTTTATTTCCACATACCTCGATGCTCTTAATTCTAAATAGATCTTCTGACAGAAGTCTGAAGAAATTATACTTAAATGTAAGTAGCCTTAAAAAGATGCAGTTTTATTCAAATTATTATGGAAATATACATAAAAATGAAAAAAAAGTATATTGTATTTTAAATGTACTCTTTACTTTAAATTAAAATGTACTTTTTATTAAGATACGTAACTATGACTGATCACCAACTGTGAGAAGATGAATTTAAGTTTAAACCACCTTTACTAATTTGCATGAAAACAACATTCAATCTTCGTACAATCTCTTCTGCAATTCTTACAGTTGACTTGCTGCCTAGATAATTCTATTGGCTAAAATTAATGCATGTCTAACCTGACATTAGCCGAAAATAAATAAATAAATAAAACAGGCAAACTTGGATAAATATAGCCAGTTAGTTTGCAAATTAGAATATTAGAGAAATTCATGTCTTCCATGGAATAAAGGAGGCACCTGATTTTATACATGAGACTAAGTTTAACATTTATTTTTTTTCATTCTACACACAGTTTCTGTCTAAAAAGTTTAATGATGTAAAAAATATTCCACGAGTTATTCCACGGCTATGTGACAGAACAAAGAATGCACTTTAAAAACAGAAAATCGTAAAATATTTTGCTTGTTGTTGATCAGTACAGTGTTAACGAATTACAAGGTGAATATCACTGGAAAATGCATCATCAGTGTTCTAATGTGTAGTCTGCCAAGTTCCGTAAATGACCCTGAACTCATGTACATCACCTAGTGAGCTGGGGCGCTGATTGAGACACACCCTTAGCGTACATTTATAAGAGAAGATGTCATCAGGACGAGGCTGATGTTTCAACACACTGAGCATGTGTTTGGATCCTGGAAACATGCTGAGTGGTACAGTACTGCGGAAAATACTTTTTTTTTTTTTAAGATTACATTTCATGAGTCTCTATTATGGTGCCAAAAACATAGAAATGTGTCACCTTGGTGCAACTGATAGATGTATTACCTTTTCTGTCTAAATAAGCCACATAACAGAAATAAAAGAGGATAAACTAGTATAGATCATTTATTTATTATTATTTGTTTTTAAGTTAATTAAAGAGCAAAGTTATTCCAGAATGCACATTTAAAGGGTTTTTGAACGATTCTCTTGGATCTGTCATGCAAGATCATGATTTCCTGAAAGATCCAGTCCTGAAGGTGAAAAATATTTTGATATGTTCAAAAAACTTGTAAGCGGTTTTACCGATTATTTGTTGATTTATGCAGACTTTATATTTGGGGGAAAAAAAGACCTAAAAGGTTATGCAACTGTATTAAAAATAGATTTTTCTAAAATTGTATTGTAAAACTCTTTAAAGCCAAAAAAAAATTTTTTCACCTTGAAATTTCAAGCCGCAACGGTATTCCGATTGAATTCTCTGCGGCTGTCAGACCTTGGAATGTTCTCTACACACGGTCTTTACTTCGAATATCTTTTTTTTTTTTTTCAAAAGTACCTTCACCCTTTTTCTATTTCAAAATTTTTATCCTTCAATCTGATTCCAATCTGAAAGCAGGAACGAGCTGTTCGTCTCTGCCGACCTTGTTTTCGCTGCAGCATGACCTCAGCTTGAGTTGTAAACACAAGGAATTTGTGTACTCATGAGGAGCTTTTATGGTGCACACAACAATTATGCAATCCAGTTAGAAAGAAGTATCTGGGATTCTAATATCTACAGGAAGAACACATAATATGAAGACAGACATAATTCCTGTACATTTGGCAGTTTGCGGAATTAAATACCTCCTCACAGGGGCTTGGAGCTCATTAGTGACCCCTGTTAGAGAGGATTATGGATCTCTCACACCTTTGCTCTTCTATGATAGATATATACTGTAGATGATAGACATATATGCACTCTTATACTTTAGCTCCATTCCAAGAATGCTCATATACATTCATGGCATTTGGAAAACATCCTTATCCAGATTGACTTACATTTTATACAACTGAGGCTTAAGCGCCCTGCACAAGATCCAGGCAGGGGCAACTTGGTGGACATGCGATTCAAATTCACAACCTTCCGATCAGCAAATCCACCACTTTAACCACTAGACTATACGTGTTCAGTTCAATTGGTTTCCCAAGTGACTTTAGGAGATTTCTACTACGCATTTACGAAGGTCACTGCAGTGTTCCTGCACCATTTTACTTGTAGGAATTATATCACATTTTCATTTAAAAAATGCCAACGTGTTAATCTCAAAGTGTTCAGCACAGGTTATCGGAGGAAGTCTAGACAGTCTAGACCCAATTTGTCCCCAAAAGAATGAGATATGAATAAGGGAACAAGGTGAGAGAATGTGGAGGACAATAAAGTGCACACTGCCCATCAAATTATATAAAGGGGCTTTTAAATTAAATGACAGAAATATTTAGCATGGAATTTGAGATCTCTTCCTCTTAACACTTCCTCCTTACTCCTGAGCTCCTTTTCATTCTAAATCTGAATGTTTTTTGAGTGAGGCATTCAGAGGACCTATAAAGAGGCGTGGTCAGGCGCAGCACGTTTAGGCTGATTACCTGCACGTGGGCGTTGCGTAGCAACCGGTGATGGCTCTGTGACTAAAACACGTGCACGTGCTGGTTGCCACAGATCTGCCTCAGAGGGCTTCTAGGTATTACGCTAAGACTTATTTTAAAATAAAATTCTGAATTGACGTTTTCAGTTTAAACCGATCTCATCGTGTTGGTCTTGGTTTACTTTTAGCTCTTATGTCAGAGAGCGGTGCTCAAATAGCGCAGGGTTTGATAAATGTTATGTACTGTAGGATCCTGGAAAAAAGCCACACAAGTCTACAGTCAATCCATCAATTCACAATCTGGATGTAAATTTAGGAGAAGAATCAGCAACATTATTAATCCCTGGTTAACTTTCTAGTTTCATATGTTTTCATTTTAAATAGTTTTAAATGCTTCATTTGTTTTTGGACAGTAAAATTATTAATTAAAACCAAGTGTATTCCCATTGAGCTGAAGTTAACACACAAGCAACCCATTAGACCCCATGACGTACTGTATACTGTACTGTAACTGTGAGCATTTCTTGTATAGAAATTAGCAGCCTGTTAGAACCGCACACAAACTAAATAACCGAAAAATTTGTAAATAACGACTGGTTCAGTTTCATTTACTGTACAAACAAGTTCTGTTATGAAGCATTTTGAAAAATACTTTAAATAAATTAAAGAATGTTTTTATGAACATCATGACAAGAAACTCACATGCAACAACTTTCATGCTAATATCTCTGTCAACTCCATGATCCCGTAAATTGCTAAATATCGAAGTCGAGACTCTGCTATAACTCATCACAGTTGCGTCATTTAATCTAGCTATATTTGATGCTACATTTGATTCAGTACTTTTACACTGGATTTCTTAGTAATATGAAGTGACAGAACACGGCTGAAAAACGGTGAGTGATTATACACATGTGGCTTTTCTGTAAGGGAACACCTACTGAACGATTGATAATGTTCCCAAGTAAGTAGAAACGAAGAAGTCACTCCTCTCTCTCTCTCTCTCTCTCTCTCTCTCTCTCTCTCTCTCTCTCTCTCTCTCTCTCTCCCTCTCACTGCCTGCAAGTTCGTTCTTCTTGCCATTTGCCAGATGGCATCTTTCCCTCACCAAATAATTAACACTCCCCTTTGTGCTGATCCAGACACATCCTCACTCAGTCAGCTTGTAATCTGATTCATTCAAACACAAACGACATTATTTATCCCAACCCATGCTGACTCTTCCCACATCTGTAGCTACACATTTACATTCACATTCCTCCCATTTAATTACTATTGCTAAGATCTTATGCTGATCCTTCATCAAACATACAGTCTTATACAGTACATGTGTGGGATTAGGTTGGATATCTGTCATCGTTTCTGGATCACTCTGATTAACATTATACACACTATAAAACCCTGAAAAAATCACCAGAAGTTGAAATTCCAGCATGACACCGATACACTGTGGTGTATGAATTCTGGTTCCCACGCATAATTCGTCTCAATTACAGATTTATGTGAGGCTGTTTTTTTTATAAATCCCATGCGTACAGTCATCATCTTTGTTTGTACCTGCCAATGACATTTTCTTAAGGTTTAATTTCCAAAAATGTAAATATAAGGATGCAGTCAATGCATTGTGTAATTTAGCAACTTAGAGTTAAGAAACATGGTCTTTATTTGGAACACAATCATAATATCCAAAGGCGGTTCAAGAGGCAGGGCCACAGGGGCCCTGGAACCCTGCTGAAATCTGATTGGCCCCTGATCCATCAATCGTCGACGAGAAGAGCAAACGGAGAATTTTTCACAACGATCACAGATGCAATTCTACCCCCAAACAATTGGCGACACTCAAGCGTTTGAAAAAGGAATGACTGCCGAAATGTATTTGCACCGTACTGAATAAATTATTTTGTGTGCTTGAATGTACCCTGAACTTGGCCCCTTAATGGCCCCTGTTACAGAAAAATCCTAGAATCCTAGAATGCCCTGTGAGGTTCCTGCTTGGTTTGACTCTGCCTGTCTCCAATTTGCTCCACATTGTTGTTCCTGCCTGTGTATTAGATTATAGGACTGATTGCTACGCTGCTTCCTCCATTCCTGTATTACCCTGTTGCCCGTGTATTGGCATATTGGTCTAATATTTACTCTGATTCCTGCCTGCCATGTATAATGCTGTTCGCCTGTGACTTTACCTGTGGATTGTTATGACTTCATCCCCAGTTTGGCCCTCTGCCCTGTGACTCCTCGCAATAAAAGACTCCAAGTTTGAACTCTAGTCGATGTTCTGCATTTGGGTCCTCATATACGGTTCCCTGACAATCCCAGTCACGATGTATACCTCTAGACTATGTGTGTGGCACATATTCATATCTACATGTACGTATTCCTTTAGAAGACATTATCTGTTTATTCCCAATACCACATTCACACTACGGATAAATAGATTCTAAGAAAGTGATTTTTTTTTTTTCGTACTGAAAACTTGCTATGCTGATGATTCAGAGGTGAATCAAAGACGACACAATGCACTGATCTTCCATGTTCTTCTGCTTCTCTCTCTGGCAGCTTTGTCAGATGTTGAGCGATGGATCAAGGTTCCTTCATATTCAGCCTGTACAGAACAATCTGTACAATCACTGCAGTACAGATTCTGTACAGACACAATACAAGTACGGATGCAGCCTTTCTAAAACAAGCTGTCATGTCAGGATATCGCATGTCTAACTGTAGAAAAGCAGGAAAAGAATGTGGGTTTTTCATCATAATGGAATAACTTAAATGGAAATGCAAGAACAAGTAAGATAAATAAAAACTAATAATAAATAGCCCAGAGGCGGCCGAAATGAGTTTCCTCTGTAGGGTGGCTGGGTGTTCCCTTAGAGATAGGGTGAGGAACTCGGTAACTCGGGAGGAGCTCAGAGTAGAGCCACTGCTCCTCCACATTGAGAGGAGTCAGATGTGGAGATGTGCTTCCTGGACGCCTCCCTGGGGTCAGATGTGCTTCCTGAATGCCTCCCTGGGGAGGTGTTCCGGGCATGTCCAACCGGGAGAAGGCCCAGGGGAAGACCTAGAACACGCTGGAGGGACTACGTCTATCGGCTGGCCTGGGAACGCCTTGGTATTCCCCCAGAAGAGCTGGAGGAAGTGTCTGGGGAGTGGGAAGTCTGGGCATCCCTGCTTAGTCTGCTGCCCCCGCGAACTAGCCCCGGATAAGCGGTAGAAGATGGATGGATGGATAATAAATAGATAAGGAAAAAAAGACAAAAGAATTAAGGTATAGACATTAGGTCAGAATGATCCATCCATCCTCTATACAGCTTATTCTTCTTTCTGGGTCACAGGGAACCTGGAAGCTATCCCAGGCGACTCGGGGCCCAAGGCAGGGTACACTATGGAGAGGATGCCGGTCTATTACAGGACACAACTGCACACGCTAGCACACTATAAAGTAATTTAGAGATGCCAACCAGCCTACAGTGCAAAGCTTTTTATTAGGGAGGAAACCAGAGTACCCTGAAGGAACCCCTGAGACATGGGGAAACTCCACATACTGTACATGACAAGCAGAAATTGAAAACCAACTGTGAAGGGTATTTATTCATTTATTTATCAGTTTTAGCCCTTCATCACTTTTGAACTTTGTCTTTACACTCTTTCTTTCTTTCTTTCTTTTCTTTCTTTCTTTCTTTCTTTCTTTCTTTCTTTCTTTATTTATTTATCCACTTGTTCACTTGATGAATGTTGCCTTGACACATATTCTTTTGCTTTATTTGTAGTATTAGTAGTAGTAGTAATAATAGTAATAACAATAAACCCTTCTGGTTATCTAACACTGAGGATACAATAATGTCTGATTCCATGTCTTCCTATTATCACATAAGCACATAAAGCAATCTTTTTTTTTTTTTTAAAGGTATTCTGAAAGGCATTCAATTAAACATCTGTTGGTGAAACTGCACTGTCTTATTGAACCTGTGGGCCACTTATTATGCGCATATGATTATATACAGAAAAGAGAAAAACAACACAGTTCTTCTTGCAGCCTAATTAAAGGAGTATAATAAATGCGCCCTCGTCTAATAAAAGCTTTGCAGTAATTTTCTCCTCAACATCACAGCAATAAACCAAGTTGCTCCTGCGGAGGCTGAACAGAACGAATATTAAATCTGATCTATGTGAAGTTTGACTGACTGTGACCAGAGGTCTTAGAAGAAGAATCTTCTGGGTGAATGGAAACATATTTGCATTGCATTTCTATATACATGCATTTTCTGTAAACACTTCTAACACAAAACACTGTGATGAGAAATGAATTTGGACTAGTTAAGGTGTAAATAAAGTGCATTCAGAAGGTGCAAAGGTGACACTATTAGTGTTGACTGGCTTTTTGAATTAAAAAACAATGTCGTGTTCAGAGAACGACAATTTTTTTATATCCAGCACAACTTTTTAACACTGCCATAACTTGATATCGAGTCAAGATATCGTGAATAAAGTAAACAGTATCTGTTATTTCTCAAGAGACCATTAAGCTTGTTCCTTCACTGACTTCATTTGCAAAATAAATCTTAGTATAAGCAAAGTTTTCTGACAGATTGAGTGAGGCAAAGTATTTGTAATTATTTTAACCTTGAATGTCTTAAAATTTCAGTTTATTACTCAGTTATTCATCTTAAGGCAGATTACTGTTGCAATTTAGTAAATGGGGTGAAGCTAATAGGGTAGCTGGAGGAGTGAGGACTGATACTGTTTATCTATTATGAAGCTGTTCCCATGGCAACAAACACCATGTGTTCTCAGCCTGTTTCTGTCACTGGTTTGTTGCCTTATTGTGTTCAGCTGTTTTGTGGTTAGTTCACCTGTTTTGTGGAAGTAAAACACCAGCAATCTGACTATATTTCTTTCTTTCTTTCTTTCTTTCTTTCTTTCTTTCTTTCTTTCTTTCTGACTGTACTTACTTACTTATTTACTTACTTACGTACTTACTTACGTACTTACATACTTACTCACTTACATACTTACTTACTTACGTCCTCACTTGCTTACTTACTTACTTACTTGCGTACATACTTACTTACGCACTTATTTACTTACAGTACATACTTAGTTGCGTACTTACTTACATACTTACTTAATTACTTACTTACTTACGTACTTACTTACATACATACTTACTTGCGTACTTACTTATGTACTTACTCACTTACATACTTACGTACTTACTTGCGTCCTCACAAACTTACTTACAGTACTTACATACTTACTTACTTACGTCCTCACTTACTTACTTACTTACTTACGTACATACTTGCTTACTTACGTACTTACTTACTTACATACTTGCTTACGCACTTATTTACTTACAGTACATACTTACTTGCGTACTTACTTACATACTTACGTATTTACATACATACTTACTTGCGTACTTACTTACGAACTTACATACTTACTCACTTACATACTTACGTACTTACTTACGTCCTCACATACTTACTTACAGTACTTACATACTTACTTACTTACGTCCTCACTTACTTACTTACTTACAGTACTTACATACTTACATACTTACGTACATACTTGCTTATTTACTTACTTACTTAGGCACTTATTTACTTACAGTACATACTTACTTGCATACTTACTTACTTACTTATGTACTTACTTACTTACTTACTTATGTACTTACATACTTACTCATTTAAATACTTACTTACTTACGTACTTACTTACATACATACTTACTTGCGTACTTACTTACTTACTTACGTACTTACATACTTACTCATTTACATACTTACGTACTTACTTACGTACTTATTTACGTCCTCACATACTTACAGTACTTACATACTTACTTACTTATGTCCTCACTTACTTACTTACATACTTACTTATGTACATACTTGCTTACTTACGTACTTACTTACATACATACGCAATTACGCACTTATTTACTTACAGTACATACTTACGCACTTATTTAAAAAAAAAGAATTTCACTGTGATGTAATGTCTATGTGACAAATAAAGACTTCTATAATCTTAAGTCCTTCTTAAATTTTTATTTAAATTCTGTTTTGAAATTTATTTTCCATTCTTGCGTCACTACATTCATCATCCTGCATAATTCATCATCCTTGTCAATTCTGAGTAGTCAACAACCCATGAAGTTTAACCACTCATCCTGCATTATGCAATTACACTTCCTTTAGATGTTCTTTCTCCCTGTGATATAAATTGTAACGAGTCTGTCTGTGTTTCCCCTTGTTTCTGTCTGCTGTCATTTCCCTGCTGTTAATTATTGACCCCGCCCACCTATCTGTTACCACTGACATTAACTACACTCATTCTCTTCCCCAGGTGTCTTGTCTTAGTCTGTGATTGCCTCTGTCTTGTGATTGGTTCTTGTTTCCTATATACACACTGTTTGTTCATTCCCCTATTGTGAGTCGTTGTTGGTGTTTAGCGTCCTCTGTCCTGTCCTCTGTCCTGTCCTCTGTCCTGTCCTCTGTCCTGTCCTCTGTCCTGTCCTCTGTCCTGTCCTCTGTCCTGTCCTCTGTCCTGTCCTCTGTCCTGTCCTCTGTCCTGTTTCTCGTTTTTGTTCATTAAATTGGTAAACTGCATTTGGATCCTCACTTGCCTTTGTCGCACCATGTCACATCGTGACATAAATAATAAAAAACATACTTGCATTCAAATTCCTGATTTTCTCCCACAGTTTAAAAACCTTGCATTGACTCACATGTGCATTGTAGATAAGATTGGGCACCACTAATTTAGAATTTTTTTTTAACCATTAAGTTCATTGATTAGCGATCCAGGAGTGAAGTTTCAGCAGGTTGTAGAAATTCTCATGAAGACATTTTTATAAGCAAATTCAGGTTTTTATTTTTGGTCACTTAAAATAATATCGGGATGAGGAAATTCCTACAACTGTGACACTGTAGATTGAGACTTATTAACTGATAATTGGTTTGAGGTTATAAAAGTGTTTATCCTGATGGTCTAATCTTTTGCAGTGTTAATAATAGGAGTATTTAAAACTTGTTGAATTCTGTGTTTTATACTGTACATAAACTTGTATTTTCGTATTATAGGAACTGTTAGGAATTTATTTTAGGATTCATGTTTTGGGATTACTTAAACTCCAGTTCCAATCATATACAGATGCCTACTATGAATTCACCTAACATACTGTATGAAATATGCTCCAAAAGTTTGTGGGTACCGGGCCATCACAACCATATGTGAAACTTTCACATATTGTTGTCAAAATGCTGAAAATATTTAGAATGTCTAATCTAAGGGATTACGCCTTGACATGACAACGCCTCTGTGCACAAAGCACAAAGCTCCATGAAGACATGGTGTGTGAAGGTTGGAGTGTAAGAACTCGAGCGTCCTGCACAGAGCCCTGACTCTGACTCAACCCCACTGAACACCTTTGGGATGGACTGGAACACTGACTGAACCCCAGACCTCCTCACCATCCCCAAATCAATGCCTGATCTTGCTAACATTCTTGTAGCTGAGCAACACAAATCCTCAGGGCCAAATTGGCACTGCATAACACCCACTACCTCAAAAGAACATTTTTCACAGGACACTTTGTTTTTTTATGCACACATAAAGAACTGCACACACATGCACTTAATTCATAAACTGCAAAATATTCATTTTGCTAATACGCTACATGAAAAAAGAACAAAAGATTTATTAATGGCATTGTAAAAATTGTAATATAATATTCTGTTCCATCTTAGTACGTTTGGCAAAATATTAAATACGTTATAAATATTTTATACACTAAATAGATATACAAGGAAATTTAAGAGGAAAAAAATCACTGATTTGTCTTTAGCTCACGAAAAGAAATTTATTATTAACGTTTAATAATTAGAAACTGAACTAGACTAACTCTAACAATAACAAAACAATTCATATTCTTTTAATATGACTAAAGCTTTTATGTATTTTTCATCAAAATGATTTCAGGATTAAACCTTTTAAAGAAATTTAACATTTTCTCCATACCATAGCTCACTTCTGAGTGCAAGTTACAGTAATAAATAACAGAATATTTTAATAAGATGTTAATACTGAATGATCATCATTCATTTATATTTATATATAACTCCATTGAAGATACACACTTTATTATTTATATTACAGTACACTGTATTATTTATTCCTCACGTTCCAGTTTTGATCCATTAATTGAATCATTAATGTATTCTATTTATGTACAGTGTAGTAAAGTATTAAAGTGTTAATGGATTCTCTTAATAGGATTATTTGTTGTTCTGCTCTTCATAGCAATGCAAACATTATTACTCATGTAACAGACAGGTGATAGTTTCAGTTTTGTCAGACCTGAGCTGTAAAACACTGCTCTTAATCATTCATATGCTGATGATTAGTTCTTCCACAAGAGCTCTGACAGTAGCTCTAGCTACAGTATAAGACGTGTGAAATGTTTATACTGTACAAAGGTTTATATATGCTCTCATATGAAAGTAGACACTCAGTGCTTTAATAATTTGTAGTTTTTAGAAGGGTTTCTGTTTTTACCTAGCCCGTGGGTCATTGCTGTGGATGGGACCGTCTGGTATTCATCAGCGATCATTTGAACACCTCGGCAGGAAGGAATTAGTGTTGGATCTGTGGTGAAATAAGAAATTGCGTTGACCTGTTAATTCCTCTGGAGCTCTTGGTTGCTTAATTCCACTCAACTACAAACTGTTGTAAAAAGGACATTATTTACATTTAAATTATTTCCAGTCCAGTGTCACCCAAATGAGGATGAGGTTCCCTTCTGAGTCTGGTTTCTCTCAACGTTTCTTCCTCATATCATCTTAGGACATTTTTATGCCACCGTTGCCTCCGGCTTGGTCATTGGGAAAAATAGTTTGTGATATATATAGAAACTTAATTCAAAATTTTAAGTCTGTTTCTATACCTATCTAAAGCTGCTTAAAGCTGCTATTTTCAAATAAATTGAATTGAAATAAATATTCTGTAAAATATTCTAAATAAGGCTAAAATTCTGTATAAGGGGAAAAAACACACGTCTACACAGAAAGTCCTGAATCAGATTGTATTGTAGTGATTAAATATATTTTTTATGAAAAAAAGCTATATATATAAAAAAAATATATATTTAAAATATATATTTTATATCAGATTGTATTATAATGATAAAATAATTATTTGTTTATACTGATTTCTCTTCTGCCAGCATACTGGTAAAATGGGTTAATGCATGATTAAATAATAATAATATTAATAATAATAATACACATTTGAGTGTACGCTTATTGCAAAATCAGCTTCAAGGTGATTTACAGTAATTTTGTATTCTTTGTGTTAATTTCTGCAGCAGAATTTGACAAAAATCCAAGAAAATAACACAATTTCTTTACTGTACATTTGATAAAAGACAAATCCCCCATAAGAACAATGTATTATGTTTCCTCATTCAAAAGGAGAAGAATCTTATGTTGTCATTTGACAACTCTAATAAATGTGCTTAGCTTTAATGGCGGATCTTTACAGAAGCCGCATTAAGAAATGAATGCGACGGATGAGACTGATGTTTATTAATAAAAAAAAAGGTTTGCCGCTGCTCTGCACTGTGTTCTCAGTAATGATGGTGGTATTTAAAGGTGGGGTCTCCGTTGTTTGAGAAATGCTTCAGAAAACTGCGTTGGGCCGCCAAACAAAACAAAAACAAGACTAACGTGTAGCCAATGAGCAGAAAGGGGCGTGTCTTGTCAATATGTGCCGGAGAGAGTGTTCAGTGCGCATGTGTGACATTAGCAGAAAGCGGTTTTAACATTGACATGGAGGATAAAAACAAAGAAAGAAAGCGAAGAAAGGCTTACGATAAGGCAAGAAGTAGGACGTGTTAATATAGGATCAACTTTCCAGCGCTGGAGAGAACTGAACGTCTTCCACGTCAAACGGAGATAAACCTTTCACGGTACAACACACAGTACTACAAAAACACATTTGTATTACCATAGTATTACTCATTGAGTTCATTGATTGATAAAAATATACCCTCAGTCAGCTGCCCCAACAGGTTCATAATACTTGTCTGGGTTATACTCGGGTTATACTTGTCTGGTGTATGTGTGGGGCCAAGCTATCAGGTTGGCTGTTTTGGGGACAAAGTCAGAGAGGCATGGTTTGGACATGTACAGAGGTGAGAGATGGTTACTGTATATTGGTAGAAGGATGTTGGAGATGGAGCTGCCAGGTAAGAGGTCAAGAGGAAGGCCAAAGAGGAGATATATGGATGTGTTTAATGAGGAAATGAAGGTAACTGGTGCGAGAGTAGATGATGTAGAGTATAGAATTAGGTGGAAACCAATGATTTGCTATGGATAGCAGAGGAAAAAGTTGTAGTAGTATTTCTTCATGTGGAAAATCACTTCTGAAAAATTCCCTGCATGTTGAAAAAAAATGATCATGAGGAAAAAAGCCCCCCACATGCATTGCATCTAAAAAAATATGTGAAACATAACATATCTATCAAACCACAGGTGTAAGTTTCACATCAAGCATGCTATTCATGTGACTTCTGGTCTTCCCAAGAGATGATGGTGACAAACTATCTAAACATGTTACAGGAGACAAAGAATGAGATGAGGTGTAAAGAAAAAAGGGAGAGAAAAGAGGGAAAATGAAACATAATGTATAGGACTGTGGGAGAATGAGAGAGAGAGAGAGAGAGAGAGAGAGAGAGAGAGAGAGAGAGAGAGAGAGAGAGAGAGAGAGGGAGAGAGAGAGAGAGAGAGAGAGAGAGAAGTGTGTATGGAGCACACAGAGTGGATAATGATCCAGTAACGATCACACTAGAAGCTTCTAAGTGAATCACAGCTTTCACTTACTGGAGCTTTTAGCAAGTGCAAAAGTCTGAAACTCACTCAAGCCTAAAAACAGGCAGGCGGTGATAGACAGAAGCATTGACAGTGTTGCTTTAAAAACATCTTCAAACATGTATTGATTTCTTTTAGCGAAGAAAGCTCTGAGGACTATTTGGATATCAATGATGATTTTTCTTCATTGTCACGTGAGCTTTTAGGGAAAGGTAATTATTTTCTATACAGTATATAAATATATACACCACACTGACGTCGTGTACAAAGTGTATATAAAAAATAGATCAAACTTACACATCATTGTTACCTACATTACCGTTCAAAGGCCAATATTTTCTTCAGAACTGAAATGAAATTCTGACTTGATTAAAGTCCAAATGCAAAATTATATTCACGCAGCATAAAAAAAGCCAATCATCTGAGCTTTAAAGCTTCATTCTGATGTGTCCAGTATTTGCTTTATCACATTTAGCTGCATATTTATTTCTCTCGTCCATTTCTGATCAATTATGCCACTCACATTTGCACAAAGCTTTGAGATTTGAGCTTACAGACAGAAAGTGTTCTGATTATTTATCTGAGTGGGAAACAGCACAATCTTGCAAAGGTACAAACCATTTCAAAGGAATTTGAAGCACTGTATCCATCTTTTTAAAATGACTAAATCCAAGAATTGAATAATGGTATAATTATTAAGTCCTAATTCCAGCTGTAAGCAATTTATAGTAACACTAAGGAAAAAATACAGTAAATTGATAAAAGTGGGAAAAAACTGATTGTTACTCCATGAAGACATCAAGCTATGTAGCAGCAATTTAATCTATCAATCCACTTATAATTCATGTGGTTGCTGGGAGCCTGGCGTCTATCCCAAGGTACTTGGGGCACAAGGTGGAGGACACCTTAGACTGGGTGCCAACCCAATCACAGGGCACAATCATACACCCTCTCACAATCACAACACAGAATATTTAGAGACGACATTCAGCCGACAACAAAAAAAAAAAAAGTGGTAGAAGATGTTCTTAAAGGCAATGTTGCATCTTTACGGAGCACAAAGTATTATGCATATAAATTTATCAACTCTGTGGTCTGTTGTATATCCAGGGGAAATTGTGGGCCATGTGAATGCTGTGTTTATCTTAGCAATATACAGCTTGGATGACTGATAAGCTGTTAAAGGTCTAATCATGATCAGTCAATGCATTTAGGCAACATAATCAACACAAATTGTACGATCAGACTGTATCATGTGCCATAGATACTGTACCATCACTGTAGCCATCTAAAGCAGCAAGTGGAAATGATCACCTATAATATAATATATCCGTGTGTCGACTCAGTAGAAGTCTAGCATTTAAGGTAAAAGTGTAAATTCAATGCTGAAGAACAATTGTGATTGGATATACCAACGCTAGTCAATGTATGTCCACTAATCAGTGTGATAAATGCTGCTCATACAGTACATCCTCCTTGGAGGTGTAGGGGCGTTTGAATGCCAGGAACCACTCATCCATAAAGGGCTGGATTAGGCTTTAAACAAACTCTTTTATTTTAGAGATGAGTGTAGTGCACAAGGGATGAACTGAGACTGTGAAGATCAACTGAAGCCAAAGCCAGGGGCTGGGATGGCTCTATAACCTCACAAAGGTTACTGGGTTAGAGCTTGCAGTATTATCAACAGCTCCAAAAATGGCATGGCCATACAAGATTTTGTAGCCTCCTTTATTTGTAGAATGAGCTTTTGATTCCTTGACTTGCCACTGATACAACACATAAGTAGAAATTGTTGCTGATTTCAGTTATTAAAGTTTGGATTTAACCCATTCAGTTCATGTGACTAGTCAAACCAGCTAAGAACTAAATAATATTATAACAACTTTCATAATGGTGGGTTGTCATTCCACATGCTTTTATTTAATTAAAATATTATATTACAAGTCTTTAAGCTGTGCTTTACAGACCTCTGTGATTGCATGGTATCTTATAAAATAAATCCTATTGGATTTTTAGTTTGCTTGTCTTTAATTTTCAGTAATTTTATCGGAACTCTTTTTTTTCTTGAATTTCCTCTGTGATCAATAAAGTATCTATCTATCTATCTATCTATCTATCTATCTATCTATCTATCTATCTGTCTGTCTGTCTGTCTGTCTGTCTGTCTGTCTGTCTACAAGTATACTATTGGAAATGTCATTGGAAAGTTACTGGAAATTGAAAATAGAATCCCGTGTTTAAGCAAAACTAAAGTTTCTTCTTATATTCTTCTTCTTTTTATATTTTAAGACAATATTTGATACTAAAACTTTTTTTTTTCATTAGTGCTTTGAACATGTGAAAATTAAAACAGTGATACGGTACATATTGCACTGAAGATTCTAGAATATAAGCTTTTATTTTTTCACATATACACTGTACAGTACATTACAGCATAGTGAAATTGTTTCTTCGCATATCTCAACATTGGAGGTTGGGGGTCAGAGCACAGGGTCGGTCATGATACAACACCACTGGAGCAGTGAGGGTTAAGGGCCTTGCTCAAGGGCCCAACAGTGGCAGCTTGGCAGTGCTGGGGCTTAAACCTTGATCCTCTGTTCAACAACCCAGAGCCTTAACTTAGCTGTAGATAAAAGATAAAGATCAGTATTTAGAATTTTAGTTTTGTTTTGGCCCTGCGATGGGTTAGCACTCTGTCCAGGGTGTATCCTGCCTTGATGCCCGATGACGCCTGAGATAGGCACAGGCTCCCCGTGACCCGAGATGTTCGGATAAGTGGTAGAAAATGAATGAATGAATGAATGTTTTGTTTTAGTTTTGTCTTTACCTTTTGTCTTTTTACTGGTTGTTTTCCTAATGTCTGAACCTGTTCTGTGTTTAGTGTCTTGTTTCCTTATATTCTCCAAGTTTTATCCTGCATTCAAGTCATGTCTTCCAAGTTCTGAATTCTTTGTACTTCCTGGTGTTGCCTGATTTGAAATTTGAGTATGAAATATCTTCATTTATCATACAGTTGATTTTAATCTCAGAGTAATATAGTTTTGCTCAGTTAATACCTCAGCTTAGAAAATAATATTATATAAAGAAAATATAGAAGATAAACTGGATGTGAATTGGAAAACAAATGACATTTTAAATGGGAGTTTGAAAATTCCAAAAAGCATTAAATAAGAACAAATTCATGAAGTATGAGAGAAAGTTTTTTTAACACAGACTGTTGATGTGGTTTTCAATCATTTTGATTTAAGTGCTGGAATTGTGTAAAAGTTGCTCTCCTCAGATACATGTATGTGGTTTGTTTGAGGAGATCAGAGAAGATACACAGATGCCCTCGGGCTTGAAGAAACAGCAGGTGTCCGTCTTTCCCCCTGCATCGCTAATTACAGCAGGGCGCTCAATCCAAACGTCTGTGATCACACACACCTCTGCTCCTCTATTATTGCTGTCCTTTTTGAATGCTTCTTTTGAGCATTTCTCTGGCATGATTTGAGAATTATGCATGACTGTGGCCTAAGGTATATGTTCCCCTGCCAGCAAAGTCAAGCTCAGTGGAAAATGATTTCATATTTCAAAATGGTATCATATCACCTGAAGAGAATCTGAGGCTAGATTCATCCTCTGCATGCTGAATATTAAGCACAATGCTTGAGTGTTTTTAATACGGTTCTACAGGAAATAATGATGTACAGTATGAGTAAGTCAAATGAGTCAAATTATCTGGACATATATGAGCATGAATTATTCATAAGTGAGCCACCAATGGAGTAACCAAATCCCAGGTGTAGTTTGAGCGTTTGCTGCTCACCCCAAGGCTGAAAAAGATATTTCTGAAAGGAGCAGAGATTCATACATGTTTTTTTTTTCATGTTAAAACTGAAAGACAAATCAAGCCACAGTTAAATATAAACTATATGTATTAACTATATTTAACTGAACCGTGAACCATTCTGAAAGCCTGAGGTTGTGAGGCTGTTCTGATCTTTCGCACTATTACAACATGTTGGCAGTATTAGATAAGACACACACAGCAGACCCAGGGTAAGAGCATACATGAGCTTTAAATTCGGCATGGGGGTAAGTTGTCATTTAAATAAGTTTTCACATAAATAATGCAGATTTCCTAGTCGAATGCTGTTTTCTGCATGACTTTGGGTTTGGTCTGCTAACTGCAACATACTACAGTATATACTCAGCTCACAGAGAGCAATGGAGAAAGAATTCAGGTACACAATATATGGGACAAATAGACCATGGTTTACCAATCCTGTCCCATTAGGTAACTCTCTCCTACATATGACAGCTACCAAAGAGAAGGTGAAGGCAAACACATGCAAACACAGAAGGAGGAAAGAACTGTCTGCCATCTCCCACATACCCTAATTTTACAGATGTGGCATCATTTGGGATTTGAACCTTCACTCTCCTGACACTAGGCTGTTCACTTTTCTGTCAAGAATGTCGTGTGTTAGTTTAAATGGCTCTTTACCCAACATTATATTTACAGATTTTATATTTAAAAACACATAAACAAAAATTATATTTACAACATTATATTAAAAAAAAAATTGTTTGGTAAAATATATGATTTTTAAAAAAATATTTTATTGTGTCAAAGTATGTTAGAGGGGAAAAATGTCATTTTGAGTTTTCGGCATTTTGTCAGAATTCAGCCACAGTGACATCCAACATTCATTGACATTCAAAAACTACTGTATTTGCAGCCTACAGCTAATGGACAAAGCACAGTTATGTACTGACTATATCCATCCTTCCATCCATCTATCCATCCATCCATCCTTACTTTCTTCTTTCCTTTCTTCCTTCAGCAGGTAAAATTAAAAGCAAACAGGATTCTCAAAAAGCAACAATAAACATGTTTACATGACACCAAATCCATAAGTAATACTTTTTATAATAATAATAATAATAATAATAATAATAATAATAATAATAATAATAATAGAAGAAAAAGATATATAAAAAAAATAATAATTTTAGTAAATGTAAGTAAAAATAGACTAAGAAAAACCTGAAATGGAAAGTCTATAAAAAATAGAATACATATAGAATAATGAACATAAAGTGGCAGTAAAAGATGGGTGATTAAAAAAAGCTAGGTATCAAATCTAAATCGAATAAATATATGTTTTTTTCATATACAGTCTGTATTCCTGCTGCACCAATTGTACATTTCAGAGAAGATATGAGAGAAATGACATTATTCTGAGATGTTATTTACAGATCAACACTGTGGTATCATCACCATGAATCCAAACTTCACCCCTCTCTCCGTCTGTTTCTGTTTCTTTCCCAGAACATCAGGTGACATAAATGGCCTTCACCCCTGCTGTAGGTCCAATAGATATGAGGGAACCTCCACTGGGGAGGCCATCTGCACATGTGCTTCACTAGCTGTGTAGTTTTCCAGTACCACAGGTGATAGGTACCACACACACACACACACACACACACACACACACACACACACACACACACACACACACACTCTTGCAGTCTTCTCATGGGTGTCTAAATTGCAAAGAACAGCAAATCCTCAGTTAAACAGCATACCACGATTTCGAGGAAGCTTCCATAAGCGATCCTTTTTAACAACATAATCTAAGCAAACATTATCAAAATGAGATTCTAAGACAACAGGCAGAAATAATGTGAACAAATAGAGCAGATATGCACTCGAAATGACTTTTAAAAATAGTGCGATGTGAAGATCGAGACAAAAACAGCAATATTGGCCAACAAGACAAACACTTCTAGTGTCTCTTTTTTTTTGCAGCTGAGACCAACAAATCATTTCCAGCTTCCATTTTAGGGCTACATCTCTATTGGGGGGCATTTGGCTCGCTCGCTTGGCCACGTCTGATCCTTTTAAGCGGCTTTCTATAATTGGCAATAGACATTCGCAGGATTTGTCAACATTTGCACGCCAGTACGTTTGCATGAGAACGTTTTTCTGTTCATTTGTAGGCACACTAGTCAATTAGAACCAATGAAAACATACTTGAGTGAGCATTCACTATCCAGAGCCTCTCTGCATTTTCAAGTGGTAACAGACTGACAGTACAATGCAAAGATACTGAGAATTATAGCACCTGAGGGAAATACAAACAACACTCATATTTTTTTAAGCTTTCACATGAATACATTTTATACTAGGCATTTAAAAAGTATGCACTTTTATCCATTTCCATTCCCCATTTCTTCTAGATTTACAGTAACACTTATTTATCCTTTATCCTTACTTAAATAACATTCTTTATCATAAATTAGGTCACGGTGCTACTGTATTCTCGACTCTGATTGGTTAGAAGGTGTTAATTACTTTCCGATAATAACAGCTTGGATAGTACCTGGAACTGTTGTATAAATGGATAAAATATACAGCACACTGTTCTTAAATAAATAATAATCGTTAGTGTTGGTAAATCAATATGGTAACATGTCGTACGCTGCTCGTCCAATCAAATTAGCAAACCGAAGCTATCCATACACACATTCAGTTTCTGTACCGCTTGTCTTATGCAGGGTCTCTTGAAATCTGGAGAGTATCCAATGGGACATGGTGCACAAGGCACACTGAATCGAGTGCCAAACCATCATGGGGCACAATCTCACACACACAAACACACACACATATCTATTCACACACTATGTACAATTTAAATATGCTACTCAATCTACAACACATAGCTTTTTACTGAGGTTAGGAACTGAAGTATTGAGCAAACCCATGTAGAACTAACGGTTGTATAAATATTTAAATATACACTATATGGGCAAAGTTCTGTACCTGACCATAACTCTCATAGAGTATGTGCTTTCTAAACATCCCGTTCCAGATTTTGTCTCTTTTAGCCCTGATAACAAGCACCAGTCTTCTGTGAAGGCTTTTCACTAGATGAAGGAGTGTAGCTGTGGGGATTTGTGTTCATTCAGCCACAAGAATAGCATGACTGAGTCCTGGTGTGCAGACAGAGTTCTAGTTCATCCCAAAACAATGTTTAATGGGGTTGAGGTCAGGGCTCTGGACACTTAAGTTCAGAGTTCTCGCTGACTTGGTAAACCATGCTTTGTGCACAAGGGCATTGCCATGCTCGAGCAGGTTTGGGTCTCTTAGTTCCCGTTGTTTTGTGTGTGGCAACGATAGTTAACTATCTATTGGACTTTCCCAAATAGAGATTTTCACTGCTGTGAATACATACTGTATGCTTCCCCAAAGGTCCAAGGCAAAGGCTTCTCATTCTACTTTAATATCACTAACTTCATGCTACAAAGAGAATTTTTGTTTTGTTTAGAAGCCAAACACTAGTTCTGCTAGGACACCCAGTGGCAAAACCCATTGCCTAATCTCTTTTGCAGTGTGTGTGTGAACGCAGTGTGATGTCGATGCGGGTGAACAGGTGTGCTGTGGGGATTTGATATGCTCTACATGAACATATTTAAGTTACGGGGTTGCATACAAAATTTTTACGGCTGTTAAACTGATGGATCTAAACCCAATCAACAAAACAGTATGAAAACATGGAGAAACAGAATAATGTTAAGTGAAGTAAAGTGACATAAGGCTAAGTACGGTGACCCATACTCAGAATTTGTTCTCTGCATTTAACCCATCCGAAGTGCACACACTGTAGTGAACACACACACAGTAGTGAACACACATCCGGAGCAGTGGGCAGCCATTTATGCTGTGGCGCCCAGGGAGCAGTTGGGGGGTTCAGTGCCTTGCTCAAGGGCACGTCAGTCGTGGCCGGCCCGAGACTCAAACCCACAACCTTTGGGTTACAAATCAGACTCTCTAACCATTAGGCCACGACTGCCCCGAAAAAACACAACTGACTCCAAAATATCAAGCTGTTTAGCATTTTCTGGATGGTTTTATTTCCGTGACCTTGTCTCACTGTTAAAGGTGGACTGGTTTACAGCATCCCAGTCCCTTAGACTCAAGGTCCAAGCACCTGCAGTTAGAACGTGCACCAATAAACCGGAATACATTGACTTACTTTAATTAGATGACTCAGGATGAAGTGTCTTTCCTCAAACTGCTATTTTTCTCTTAAACGTCTCCTGCTTGTGAAGCTTTGTAGCAAGTTGTCATTACCACGTATGAAAAAACACATCGCTTGATGTGTGCAGATAATAAAGCAGCCAAGGAGTCAATGCAGCAGTTGGTGCAGAAATTCCTGGCAGAAATAATTGGCTATTTACAAAAGCACTGAAGTGTTTCAGCACAAATAGAGAGTGAAACGTGATCGTGATCGACCCGCAGCAGCCCTGTCGATGCGGCACAGAGCCTTTCTACCTCTAAAACCCATCATTCACCTTCTGACCTCTCCACACCCTCATCTTCTATAAGATTTCCATTACCTTGCCAGAATGCTGCCATACACCATAGATTTTCACCCTTGTCACCGTGTTACAATTTTAACCAGCGCAGACAATGCAGAAGTTCTATTTGAAGTAACCCGAATTTAGTTTCTTTGTGTTCACTGAGCCGCTTAATCCAGTCCCCTAGCAAGCCCAAATTTTATTATTATTTTTTTATACGTTTCGAGTATATAAGAGCTATAAGAGAGTATATCTAGCACATAAGTTCTGGAAAGATATTTCAGGAAAGTTAACACTGCCACATAAATCCAGTGTTGAAACAATCATTCATATAATTATTTTTATTCAGTATTTTGATTCTGTTTTTATAATTATATCAATATATTATCGGTACATGGTTTTAATAGAAAGCCTGGTCTTAGAGGTGGATGTTTTTAATCACGAAGGATTCCCTTACAGAACAATCATTTCATGAAATCAAACATTTTTCGCATGTGATCATGTGAATAATATACACTATGTATGCGGGTATCTATACACTATATATGCATATTTAATCATATGTATTCATATCATCAATATACATGTATAAATGCAAATTTCATGTGTGAATTCAAGCGTACACATGAAAAAGGATAGAAAACAAATCCAAAAAATGAAAAGAATTTAAAATTTTACCGGTGCAGTAATGGATTGTGTATTTATTCCTTTATCTCGTCTCAGCTGCTAGTTCAACTTTAGTTTATGTGTAAGAAAGTAAATGAACCAACATGCCGACAGCTTATCGATGAACATATTTGTTTATTGATTTCCTTGATTGATTATTTATTAAGACAGAGTGGTTTTAACATGTAATTACTTCGCTAACTCGGGTTGCTCACTATAATTGCACCTCAATCTCCACCAATTAATGTTGATTCTTTTTTTTTTTTTTTGCTTGAATGGTGGATTAGAGCTTAATTATATTCACTGTTTCAGTTTTAACTATACTTATGTTATAATAAGGAACAATCCAAGTATTTTCTTTACAAGCTTGAAGGTTTTCTTTGGCTCCCAGCTGTTACAGAAGTGTCATTGTGAATAATCAGTGAATTTTAGACCTTTTATTTTATTTTTCCGCATGAAGTACGTAATCTTTTTCCACATATCATTTCTACACATAATGATTTCATGTGATTCTTTAGCATGATTCATTTATTTTCACGTTATTGTTATTCCATAGGATTTTCCACCAACATGATTAAATTATTTTCATGATACATTTTACGTCTCTGACATATTATTGTATTTATTAAATTCGCTCTGACCCCAACTTCCAAAGTTTGGTATATATTAAAGGTGGGGTTTCCGTTGTTTGAAAGCTAATGTTGACTATTGAAATCACCAAAACAAACACACCCCTAATACAAATGGGTCCCACCCCTGTTTTGATAGCTCCGCCCCACACATACACCAGACAGGTATAACCCAGACAAGTATCCCTGTTAGGGCAGCTGACCGAGGGTATATTTTTATCAATAAATGAACTCAATGAGTAATACTATGGTAATTTTGTAGTACTGTGTGTTGTACCGTGAAAGGTTTATCTCCGTTTCATGCGAAAGACTTTCTGTTCATTCCAGCGCTGGAAAGCTGATCCTATATTAACACGGGCCCTGCTTCTTGCCTTATCGTAAGCCTTTCTTCGCTTTCTTTCTTTGTTTTTATCTGCCATGTCAATGTTAAAACCCGCTTTCTGCACTCTCCACCAATATTAACAAGACATGCCCCTTTCTGCTCATTGGCTACACGTGTCACGTGGAGTCACAGAGGCGAATGAGTATCCAAATGCAGTTTATGATTTAATAACAAAAACAAGAAACAAACAGATAAGCAAAACAACAGATAAGCAGGCAAAACAGGATGGAACACTGAGCAGAACAGGAACAGACAACATAATACACCAAACAGAACAGCACACACTAACAATGACTCGCAACAGGGAAATGAACAAACAGAGTGGATATAGGGAACAAGAACCAATCACAAGACGGAGACAATCACAGACTAAGACAAAACACTTGGGGAAGAGAATGTGTGCAGTTAATGTCCATGGTAACAAATAGGTGGGCAGGGTCAACAATTAACATCAGGGAATGACAGCAGACAGAAACAAGGAAAAACACAGACGTTACAATACGTTATTTTTTTTTTGTTTGTTTTCGTTTGCAGTTTTCTGAAGCATTTCTCAAACAACGGAGACCCCACCTTTAGGAGAGCATTTCACTGTGCTGTACCATATATGTGACAATAATAAAGGCTTCTTATTCTATTTTGTACAGGAACAAAATCAGACCCATGTCCAGGAAACAGGGGGTTTATTTAAAGAAGCATATAGAGCTTAAATGATAGGGCATTGCAAAAAACAAATATAAAGACTACCAGAAAGTCCCCCTAGTGTTCAGGCCGGGCATAGTCCAAGCCATCCATGTCAATAATATTGTTGTGTCCATTAACTTGACATTGAATTTCATGTATTCATCTACTTGAGCACATAGTCTTTAGTTCCATAAGGAACTAAAGAAGCAGAGCTCTGTGGGTGACAGTCGAGCCAACAGGCCATAAATTCGCCACCAAGCTGCTTAATCCTGTCTAACAGTATGAAATATTTCTCTCTGGATATTTCAGTACAATGCATAATCACAAGTAAATATCAAACCACAGGAGATATTTGACTTCCTGTAACCTTTTGCAATACATCATACTTCATCTGCTATTCTGTAGAACAGAAATCAATTCTAACACATATTTCCAAAAATTATTTACTGCACCATTACTCTTCCATGCAGTAGCAGAATAAACACAGGTAAGTGAATGGAGTGACAAATAGCTTATTGACTGTGTAACCTGTCTATTGATTGCTTGCACTATTGTTTATTTCCCCATTTTGTCAACTCAGCAGGTTTTACCTTTAATTTCTTTGCTAACTTGGATTGTTCAGTACAAAAACTGCATCAGTTGCACAACAAACTGGACATTATAATACAGGAAATGCACACACAATGGTGTGAAAAAGTGTTTTCCTCTTCCTGATTTTTTATTTTTAACCAACTAAACTGTGAACACCTGAGTTCAATTTCTCTAGCCACACTTTTTTTTCAAAAGTGAAGTAGACCAAAAGATTCTCAAAAGCTACACATCATGTCGAGGTCCAAAGAAATTCAGGAACAAATGAAAAAGAAAGTAATTGAGAGCTATCAGTCTGGAAAAGGTTATAAAGCCATTTCTAAAGCTTCGGGACTCCAGCGAAGCACAGTGCGAGCCATTATCCCCAAATGGCGAGAACATGGAACAATGGTGAACCTTCCCAGGAGTGGCCGAACGACCAAAATTACACCAAGAGCGCAGCGGCGACTCATCCAAGATGTCACAAAAGACCCCACAACAACATCCAAAAAACTGCAGGCCTCAATTAAGGTCAGTTTTCATGACTCCACCATAAGAAAAATACTGGGCAAAAATGGCCTGCATGGGGGAGTTCCAAGATGAAAAACACTGCTGAGCAAAAAGAACATAAAGTCTCGTCTCAGTTTTGAAAAAAAAACTGAAGGACAATGTGCGGCGATCTGTTTGTGACCTCAAACTGAAGCGAACGTGGGTTCTGCAGCGGGACAATGATCTAAAACACACCAAACCACTAAATGGCTAAAAAAAACCCAAAATGGAGTCTTTGGAGTGACCTAGTAAAAGTCCTGACCTGAATCCTGTTGAGATGCTATGGCATGACCTTAAAAGGGCGGTTCATGCTTAAAAACCCTCCAATGTCCCTGAATTACAACAATTCTACAATGATGAGTCGACCAAAATTCCTCCACAGCGCTGTAACCGACTCACAGCAAGTTATCGCAAATGCTTGATTGCAGTTCTTGCTGCTAAGGGTGGCTCAACCAGTTATTAGGTTTAGGGGGCAAACACTTTTTCACAGCACTGTACCAAAATGTTTTGGGAAAGATGTGAGAATTTGTGAACCTGGAGAAACCTGCATGGACACAAGGAGAATATAAACAATATATACAGTGATCCAAGCTCAGGTTTGAACAAGACATCCTGAAGCTGTGCGGTGGCAATGACAGAAGTTCAATACTATTCACATTTTATTGTGGCTGTAACCTGCAGGATAAAATTTCTACTGCAACCACAACTGAATTAAACAGATTTAGATGTGGAATAGACAACATTGCAATGCAGTGGATTTAAAAAAAAAACAGCTAACTGGTACTGACCAATAAAGCACATAATTTTCACTGAGTGTTTACTACGTAGATATACAGGTAGCTAACATTAGCTAAAAAGATACGATAAGTGATCAAATTTAAGTCTTTTCACCTATCAACAATTTTCACATTTTGAATGTAGCATGTAAAAGTGATAATGGAAATGAATAGAAATGTGGTAAATGTGAAATAATACAAACACAGTATTAAATTACATGCAGCTAGTCATCATCAATGCTAATGTCTGTTAAGGGGATTTTGATAGCTGTGAATGAATTCTTCCACAAAAAAAAAACCCACACACAATTTATTGAAATTAGAGATGTTTGTTGCTGTTATATCAAGTCAAGACAAATCAAGAAGTTTTTATTGTCATTTTAACAATATATCGCTGACACAGTACATTCTACAGGACAACGTATAGACATAAAGCTACATAAAACAAGACAAAGCTATATCTTAATTTAGACATGGACAAGACAAGTATGACAAAAAGATGAGGTAAAGATTTGTATGGTGATAATAATACCAGTGTATATAAACATTGAGTTATAAGGATTAGCATAAGGAAATTATTTACAATTTCCTAAACATTTTTTTCATGTTCTGCTGTGGATGGACTCACCCACAGACTTTCACGCCTTCTTTGAACCACTGTTGCCTCAGGTTTATGGTCAGGTTTTCATCACAGATTATTTGAAGATTTTGGCAGGAAGGATTTAGTCTTGGCTCTGTGGTGAACTCGGAAATCGCCCTGACCTGTTAGTTTCTCTCAAACTCTTGGTTGCTTAATTCAACTCAACTTTAAACTGTTGTAGAAATGACATTATTTACATTTACATTATTTCCTTTCCAGTGTCAAACAAATGAGGACGAGGTTCCCTTCTGAGCTTGGTTCCTCTCAAGGTTTCAATGTCATCTCAGGGAGTTTTTCCTTTCCACCGTCGTCTCCGGCTTGCTCATTACACGAAACTGTTAGAGATAAAAATATTTTAAACAAACATTTAAAAAAAAATTCTGTTTCTATACTTCTGTAAAGCTGCTTTGCGACAACGTGAATTGTTCTAGATGTGGGAGTAAGTCACACATGTGCAAGTCACAAGTAAGTCTCAAGTCATGAATATCAAGTCAAAGTCAAGTCGAGTCTTTTTTTAATATTTGTCAAGCAAGTCTCAAGTCTCAAATTTCCGAGTCAATTCATTTGACTCAAGTCCACATCATTGCTCAAAACAAACAAAACAAATTCAACTGAAATTTTGAAATGAGGAAATTATTATTATTATTATTATTATTATTATTATTATTATTATTTTAAGAATCTATGTTCCTTAAAGTATTTTTCAACGTGTAGATGATATGACATGTTCAAAAGTGTGCCATGATAGCAACAGTACAAATCAGGAGGAACAATCTGGCAACCCTGTTCAGGAGGCGCTCTGCTGCTGTCTCTGAAGCGGCGCTTTAGCTCAGCAGAGACACACTACAGAGACACTGAGTGTGAGGTGAGACACATTTTAGCGACTCCACAATATTCGCATGGACGCTACAGGATTAATACGAACTGCAACACTGCTGTGGATACATATTTTTTTTTTACCACAATACTGACGTTTTTTTTTTGTTCTTCACATCACGTTACCAGACAGAGGAAGTTTTGTACGGGGACAAGCGGCTCGCGCATCATTCGGTTTTTATCTCCGTGCATAATTCTATTATTATTATTTTTTTTTCTGAGTCAGGTGTCTTAGTAAGTGTGCATGTCATTTATTTATTTATTTTTTAAAAAAAGGAGTGTGTCAAATCTGCATCAGGTTCAGCGCGTGTGTGTGTGTGTGTGTGTGTGTGTGTGTGTGTGTGTGTGTGTGTGTGTGTGTGCGCGCGCGCGCGCTGCTTAAGTAGTTCATCTCCTAGTGA
The DNA here is from genome assembly GCF_022655615.1 of Tachysurus fulvidraco. Taxonomy (NCBI): domain Eukaryota; kingdom Metazoa; phylum Chordata; class Actinopteri; order Siluriformes; family Bagridae; genus Tachysurus; species Tachysurus fulvidraco. The sequence goes on from NC_062531.1 coordinate 5,680,556, forward strand.
AAAATCCTAGTAAAATGAATGGAGGGATTAAAGAAAGACGGATATCTTCACAATCCGTGAAGACAAATCAGGGATTTTTTTGAACTTTGTTTGTTTGTGTATTATTTATTTATTTATTTATTTTTAATTACCGGAGATACCTGGTGAAGGAGATCAAACACCATGAACAGCGTCACGGAGCTTGAAGACGGACCGCAGCACAAGACTCAGGTGAAATGAGACACAGCCATTTTTACACACTCAAGGTTCTCATCTAAACAGCATCATTCCTTCCTTCCTTCCCTCAGCTCACAGTGACAGGTGGAATCTGTCAGCATGATGACTAAACAGGCTGAACTTCCATCCTTTCCTCGTGTTCTAAGAAATAGCCATGACTATTATATTTATATTATTATTTTATCTGTTTCTTTTAATTTCAATTAATTGTTTTTGGTTTTTTTTAATGTTACCTACTTGTCTTTTCAGGGGAAAGTTTAGCTTATGCAAGCTAAAAGAAGTGGGTATCGTTCACCGGGTGACGTCACGGACTCATTTACATATTCACTCATCGTCATAGTCGTTTGAATATGCAAATGTGTTCCGTTAACATGAATGACAACAGAATAGCATTGATTGTTATCAGAACAGAAAGGAATACATGCATGATTTCTGACCACGTGTTTGTTTTGGTTACTTCAGGTTTCGACGGTTTCCTCGGATGCTAATTAGGTGGAACGATGACAGTTAATTTCTCCCTGTGTGAACAGGAAATGGCGTGCTGTGATAGACTTCCATCTGATCCAGGTGTATTCTCAGTATTCCCAGGACAGGCTCCGTAGCTGTATAGTGGCTCTGACCTGAATAAAAAAGATTACTCAGGATGAATGAATGCATATTTCACCAACGGTGCAGACGTCATTTTTCAGATTATATCTGTAACCGCTTTTCTCTGGAAAACGAACACACAATTAACGGCTCACTTTTCAATAAGTGTCAAACATCAGATCTATTGTATATGCAAGGCTAAGGATGTGGGGAGCAGAATCAGCAGTTAGACTAGACATAATCATGTTTCTAGGACATGCCATGAGGGCTGTATTAGTGACTGAAATATCCCACACTGTACACACCTCATACAGTAGTTTCAGTATTGGTTCTATGTGTCCTTATTATTGATAACGCTTGCTGGGGAATATCGTTTTGCTTTTGCCAGGGCTCTTGTCAGTGTTTAGTGCAGCCATCTCTTTGACAGAGTGTTCGAGCTGAGGATGCATTTTCTCTGCATATTGACGAATAGGAATCATGTCTTGGCATTGTTTTTTATGGAATAGAGAGGGACGTGCTCAATGCTTCAAGAAGATGAATGAATCGTTACACCCCTGTGTTTCTCTAAAGATCATTATATAAACTACTCTATTTAGAATGCTGTTTTTGGTTTGGTGACTATCCTTCCCCATAACCCTACCTGCTTTTCACTATCCTTCCCCATAACCCTACCTGCTTTTCACTATCCTTCCCCATAACCCTACCTGCTTTTCACTATCCTTCCCCATAACCCTACATGCTTTTCACTATCCTTCCCCATAACCCTACCCGATTTTTACTATCCTTCCCCATAACCCTACCTGCTTTTCACTATCCTTCCCCATAACCCTACCCGATTTTTACTATCCTTCCCCATAACCCTACCTGCTTTTCACTATCCTTCCCCATAACCCTACCTGCTTTTCACTATCCTTCCCCATAACCCTACCTGCTTTTCACTATCCTTCCCCATAACCCTACCCGATTTTTATATCCTTCCCCATAACCCTACCTGCTTTTCACTATCCTTCCCCATAACCCTACCCGATTTTTACTATCCTTCCCCATAACCCTACCTGCTTTTCACTATCCTTCCCCATAACCCTACCTGCTTTTCACTATCCTTCCCCATAACCCTACCTGCTTTTCACTATCCTTCCCCATAACCCTACCCGATTTTTATATCCTTCCCCATAACCCTACCTGCTTTTCACTATCCTTCCCCATAACCCTACCTGCTTTTCACTATCCTTCCCCATAACCCTACATGCTTTTCACTATCCTTCCCCATAACCCTACCCGATTTTTATATCCTTCCCCATAACCCTACCTGCTTTTCACTATCCTTCCCCATAACCCTACCTGCTTTTCACTATCCTTCCCCATAACCCTACATGCTTTTCACTATCCTTCCCCATAACCCTACCCGATTTTTATATCCTTCCCCATAACCCTACCCTGTTTTCACTATCCTTCCCCATAACCCTACCCGATTTTTACTATCCTTCCCCATAACCCTACCTGCTTTTCACTATCCTTCCCCATAACCCTACCTGCTTTTCACTATCCTTCCCCATAACCCTACCTGCTTTTCACTATCCTTCCCCATAACCCTACCTGCTTTTCACTATCCTTCCCCATAACCCTACATGCTTTTCACTATCCTTCCCCATAACCCTACCCGATTTTTATATCCTTCCCCATAACCCTACCCTGTTTTCACTATCCTTCCCCATAACCCTACCCGATTTTTACTATCCTTCCCCATAACCCTACATGCTTTTCACTATCCTTCCCCATAACCCTACCCGATTTTTACTATCCTTCCCCATAACCCTACCTGCTTTTCACTATCCTTCCCCATAACCCTACCCGATTTTTACTATCCTTCCCCATAACCCTACCTGCTTTTCACTATCCTTCCCCATAACCCTACCCGATTTTTACTATCCTTCCCCATAACCCTACCTGCTTTTCACTATCCTTCCCCATAACCCTACCCGATTTTTATATCCTTCCCGATAACCCTACCCTGTTTTCACTATCCTTCCCCATAAGCCTACCCTGTTTTGACTATTTTTTCCCCATAAACCTACCCTTCCCCATAACCCTACCCTGTTTTCACTATTCTGTTATATAACCCTACTTGCTTTTCACTATCCTTCCCCATAACCCTACCCTGTTTTGACTGTACTTCCCCATAACCCTACCCTGTTTTGACTGTACTTCCCCATAACCCTACCCTGTTTTGATGGTACTTACATAATAAAGGTACCTCGATTTAAGATTTTCAAAGGGTTTCTACTCTGAACCTTTTCTGTAAAGACTGTTATATATATATATATATATATATATATATATATATATATATATATATATATATTCATGGGTTCCATTTAGAACATTTTCACAGATGTTCTCATGTGGGACAAACTTAGTATAGGATGCTTTTTCTTCTTTTTTTTCAGTTTACTTGCCCCTAGCTGTGATAGTGTTCTCCACCGTGACCCTGAACAGGATAAAATAACTATTAATGAAAAGATGTTTCAGAATGCCAATACATTTTAACAACGTAGCACTGTAGCATCCATTTATCTTTGCAGGCTCGCATTCACCATCTACTGTAGGTGTACAGTATGTATTTTAAACGAATAGTACATTTAGGCATCCTTATTTCCTCAGCCATATAAAAAAACGGTCTTACATGTAGCCTACTGTGGACTATGTGCTATCTAACGATCAGCTACAGTAAGACGAAAAGATGTAGGTGTCTGTAGTGACATTTAACACCACTGGTTTATGGAAAATTGTGACTGCGTTGTGTTTTTGCAAGGACTGTCAGAGTTTATGTCCTAATCAGCCATTATTAAACATTGCACCACAGCGCTGCTGAATTCTTGACTCTGATTGGTCAAAACATGTTTATTGTTACCTCTGACAGAATTTCTAACCGTAAGAGAAATCACAAGTTTATTTAATTAGCTTGTTTCTGTAGTATCATCTTACACAGGTACATGAATGAATCTGCAGGCTAAGCCCTTTCTAACAGCCATAGCAGAAGATTTTTCACTTTTAAGAGAGTTCACTTTCCAGTTTCTCTTCAACATGCCAAGCTGCATTTTTTTGCAGTTTTTCTCTTCAGTTCAGAGAGCAAAAAAAATTGGAGTTGAGATGAGGGAGCTTGTGTTCACAGTTGTAAGTGTAAGTGATATCAGGGGCTTGTTTCATGGATGTTCCCTAAAATTAAACACGACTATAAACTGATAAAACGTAAAACATCTGTTTTTTTTGGTGAATAAAAATTGACAAATTGCTGTGATTCAAGAGTACTGGAAAATAATAAGCAACTTATAGACATATTTTTATACACCTGAGCAATTGAGGGTTAAGGGCCTTGCTTAGGGGCCCAGCAGTGGCAGCTTGCTGGATGTAGGAATCAAACTCACAACCTTCCAATTGGTAGCCAAACACTTTAACCACTAGGCTACCACATCCTTACTCATGATAATGGGAAACATACGGTTTCCATGTCACGCCGCATTGCTACAGTAATTCAGGCAAAAGGAGCCCCAACTAAGTATTGAGTGCTGTACATGCTCATACTTTTCATGTTCATACTTTTCAGTTGGCCCAGATTTCCAAAAATCCTTTCTTTGTATTGGTCTTAAGTAATATTATAATTTTCTGAGATACTGAATTTTGGATTTTTACTTAGTTCTCAGTTGTAATCACTAAAATTAAAAGAAATAAACATTTGAAATATATAATATCTGTATCTGTGTGTAATGAATGAATATAAGGCCACGTTCACACTGCCAGTCTTAATGTTCAGTTCGGATATTTTGCTCAGATCTGATTTTTTTTGTTTGGCTGTTCCATTACAGTACCTTTTAAAATGTGGCCTATATCAGATGCCAGTGTGAACTGTTTGCTGTTTCGAACTGACCCGCATGCGGAAACGAACAATAATAATGACGTCACACGCAGCACGCCGTTGCGCTAAAGTTGGCGAGGTTATGGAGGAAGTAAGCATTTTCGCTTTTCTTTCTAAATCTGTGTGTAATGGCAGCACAGAGACGCAGTGGTTTGAAAATTTTTGATGTCGAGGGCAACTTTTGATTATTTGATCCATTTTGTAGGCATAGTCACGTTTGTGTGCGTACTCACCGCGCATAAAATGTAGTGGGCAGTCGTGGCCTAATGGTTAGAGAGTCTGACTTGTAACCCGAAGGTTGTGGGTTCGAGTTTCGGGCCGGCCACAACTGAAGTGCCCTTGAGCAAGGCACTGAACCCCCTCCAACTGCTCCCCGGGCGCCGCAGCATAAATGGCTGCCCACTGCTTTGTGTGTGCGTGCGCGTGCGTGTGCGTGCGCGTGCACTTTGGATGGGTTAAATGCAGGGAAGGAATTCTGAGTATGGGTCACCGTACTTATCCGTATGTCACTGTCACTGTATAATTGTGACGAATGTAGATTGACGTAAAAGTCGCATCAAATCTGGTTGTTCACACTGCGTCCACATTGGAAAAAATCTGATTGGGGTCTGATTCAGGACCACATATGGTCTGAATCTGATTTGGGCTAAATTTGAGTTCACACTACTCCTGAAGAAGTCTGAACTGGTCACTTGACCCCCCAAAAAATCAGATTTTGGCCACTTTTACTTGCAGTGTGAACGGGGCTTAATATACAAGTTTCACCATATATATACCATATATATATATATATATATATATATATATATATATATATATATATATATATATATATATATATATATATAATGTGTGTGTGTGTGTGTGTGTGTATAAACTAGCATTTACTCACCTGTATTTCGAATGCTAATGCCATACCATACAACACACCCCGCTTTGTGCTGGCTCCTGTTGGATGCGCCGTAAGATATTTCAGGGCTTGCTAGTTAATCAGTGTGATTTCATCTGCCTGCCTGGTGTTTATTAATAAACTCCTCTCCCACAGGAGACAAACGGACTCTCATGGGATCAATAACACTTACCTGCAGTGGAGAAGTAGAACAGAAGGGCTTAGCATTTGATGAATGTGTCTTTTACTTCCGTCTGTTAGGAATTTCCAGTTAAGTGTGAAGGGACAAACACTACTCTGATGGCATTTTACAGGAAATACATGGCCAGCTGTGGTATGTCACAGGGTTTCAGTACAGACACACCTCCTTTTTTGGTCAGGAACAAAGAGGTTGATGAAAACACTTTAACAAAATAAACTCGGGTATAAAAACCATCAAATAACTCCTACTACTGTTAGTCACCATGTGGTGAAAATAAAGATGTTGGCTAGAACTTTCTGATTTTATGTCAAGGGTTTGCAAACAAAACCTGCTTCTAGCAGCATTACTTAATACTGACATGTAGATTTTTGGTTAACCAAAATATAGGACTGAACAGCATATCCCGTCTTTTACTTACCAATAGAGTAGTGAATACATGCGTAAACTGTCCATCACTTGATATGAGCATGAAGATGCACAGCTTCATTCTTATCATTAATCTTATTTAGCGTAAAGCTACAATAAGTGAACTCCGTCCAGGGTGTATCCTGCCTTGATGCCCGATGACGCCTGAGATAGGCACAGGCTCCCCGTGACCCGAGGTAGTTCGGATAAAGCGGTAGAAAATGAATGAATGAATGAATGAATGAATGAATACAATAAGTGATTTTTAAGGACATTTTGACTAAGCTTTCTAGTCTCCTGTCAGAAGAGTGTCTGTGCCTTCTGGTTTCTCTATAACATGACAATTTGTGTTTTGAATTATTCACTTCAAGAGAGAGAAAACCGAGAGAATGATAAAGGAAGTACTGTTTATATCTGCTATAATGTAAGTGATAACAGGAACTACATGTAGATTCTTTCATGGGTGGTTCATTACATTTAACGGTTAAAATGTGCAATGTGTTATGCTGGAATTTGCCTATATGGCTGTTATCAAAGCAGATTTTTGATTAAATCAAGCAGTTTGTTTAATAAATTCAGTCAATGCAGGTGTTGCTAAGTTTCTTGGTCTGGATTCAAGCATGTAACAGCTAGCATGGAACAAAAGTACCACAGTTGTCCTTCATTATCTTTCCTTCCTGTTGGTACAGCGCTTGTACTGTACATGTATTTGGAAGCAAGGCCTTTTCAGAGTACTTTGCTCTGAAAATTAGGTTTACATTAAACACTCAAATCATTAGACACATATGGAGAAAATGGTTAATGGTAACAATTCCAGCAGTTTTCATTAGGAAGTGTGTTGTTTCAGCTAAAAAATTGGTTAATTAAAGAAAAACAACCTCTTTTGTTGGTTACGTTTGGTACAAGAACTTGCCAAGAAGTGCTAATATCACTTCCATCAGCTTAAATTGTGGCAGCTATTAGAGTTCAGAAATTGAACCAGCAGTGTGAATTGCTCCTGAGGCGAAACAGCTTTTGTTGTAATGAAGTGGCTTTTAAAGCTCAGGCTGAAGACAATCACTGTGCTTTCTATTCATCAGCCACCTAGTACGAACCACAACTAATGCTTTGAGGTTAACTCAATCTCCAGCTTTGTGGAAGTAAAAGTATTACTAGCAGAATCTTATAAGTTGTGTGAAAACTTCTAGGGATTAGTTTTCCAGAACCCCAAACTGAATGCCAATTAAAAATCGCATCGTGCAGTAATAGTAAGCTTGATTATGTGGCGGGGAATCATGCGGCATGGGCTCTGCTTCCTGGCATGTTCTACTGTGTTATGTTGTGAAAATCAATCTTTTTTTTTTCCTGCACGTGTTTTTGCCAAGTTTTGCGTATTTTTTTTTTTTTTTTTACACAGTAAGGAGTTCCAGCATCACAGCTTCACTTTCACATCAACTGTAGATCTTGGATATGTTTGGATATTCCTCAGCTCCTAAGCTTTAGCTAGATAATCAGATGGGGAAAAAAAGACAGCTAATCATTAACCCATCAAGTGTGCTAATGTTAAAAAAACAAACAAAAAAAAAAACAAGGAACATCCATTTTCTGTTATCGGTATATTGTATGTACTGTAAAAATGAATTACAAAGAACAGTGGGACCAAGACATTGCATCACATCAACATGCTATAGCTGCTGGCATTGTTAAAGAGCTGAACTTTGTCGATTTGCTGAGTGAGTATGTGAGGCGAGTCTTCACTTTTGCTGTTATGATCACCTCCGGTAAGGTTTTCTGCTAGATGGCTTTTCCATTTTTCAGTTTAGCTGTGGAGGTTTTGTGTTCATTTAGCCACAGTGCATTAATGAGGTCTGGTTTTGGTCAGGGAGTTCTAACACATAGTCTTCCATTTCATCCCAAAAAGCTCCTTGTAGACATGGTTTGCAAGGTTCAGGTGAAAGAACTTGAATAGTCTGCACTTGAGCCCTGACCTCAACCCCACCTCTGTTGAGGTCAGGGCTCAAGTGCAAGCTATTCGAGTTCTTTTACATGAACCATGCAAACCATGTCCACACGGAGCTAGCTTTGTGCACAGAGGCATTGTCTTGCTGGAACATGATTGGGCTAGACCCCATTGTTCTATTTGAGGAAAATCTTAAAATTAGTTTAAGTATAACAGATGAATTATGAACCCAGTCTACTGGGGAAAAGCCTAGAGATGCTGAAGACTAAGGAGTCTTCAATAAGCATTTATATGAAGTTTGATTGGCCATTGCTCTGCCACAGACAATAGAATACATAGAACATGATGCCATGAATGTCTGAAAGAAGTGTTGTAAATGTATTTGTCTGTAGGCCTGAATATCTTACCAACGATGGTCATTTGCAAAACATATCGATACAGATATCTATAAACCTATACTAAGTGTATTGATGAAAGGAAAACCTAAAAGCAAAGTAGCAAACTTTTTTCCCCTTGTGGGTCAGATTAAAATATACTGTACCAAAGAAAGCATGATGCTATCATTCCTGGCCATTGAATTCGAGTTACAGCGTTGGTCTTTCATGATTTTTTGGATCAGTTTGTGAAGTGAAAAGCCAAATGCTGGGGCAAAGAAGCTAATTGCCTCTGGTAAGACTGTCATTTACAGTAAATAAGGCCAAAATTACTCAAATTCTCAGAATGGATGTGTAATAGTAGTGTGCACAAATCACTGGATCCCTGATCCTCAGGCTTCACCGTATCTCCGAGCGGTGAGTCTTAAACAAGGACTGCGTGCGAAATTAAGGTCTTACGGTCTTGGTTTTCGGTCGACAGATTCTTGAACAGTGTAAAACCTGGCTAGGTCTCCAGCAGAAGGATGGCTTTTGCTTCTCCATTGCTGTATGTTAAATATCTATCATCGGGGTATGATGAGCAAGAAAACCTAAAAACACTGAACACTGTACATCATTGCTATTAATGAGTTATTTGATTTTGTGTTTATTTCTTCATTGCTTTTTTGTGAACTCCTGGAGAGACTGAAATAATGTCAGCTGTTGGGCAAATCCCAAGATTTTCCCCACGGTATCGCTTCTATAGTAGAATCCACACAAATTATTTAAAGAAAGTGTGTAGATTTTTTTTGATACAGGGTTATGTTATGTGTGAAGACATTCATTGAAGGTTTTTAGAAGGAGTCTGGAGTGTCAGTGATGTGAATAAGTCAGAGCTAAAGATGTTATTTTTCAGGCAGAAGAGTTGTGAAGATGGTGGATTATACAAGAGACTGGTAATAACCGGAACAAACTGGTTGCATGGACATTCCACAATGTTAAACTATATAGGATGTTTTTTTTGTTTTGTTTCGCTATTTATTTATTTATTTATTTATTTATTTATTTATTTATTTATTTATTTATTTATTTATTTTTAATAATCACCAAATTGGAATCATTGACAAACTTCTGTGGCACTTGGGGTCTACTTTACTATCTACTTCTCTGTAGTCCTCTTCATGCCTGGCCACAATCACTTTGCCCTTTATTGACCCTTTTTTTTTAAATGGTATAATATTTTCCTTACTCAACCAGTTTAATCTAAAAGTTAAAATCAATAATCTATGTTAAAATAGTATTTGTTGAAGTCTCAGAGTCATCGGCATAGCCAATTAATATCACTTTAGATCAAGTTAAATATACTCTACTGACTAAATGTGTAGTCGGAATTTAATTGAATCTGTCCCCAAACCTGATAGAAGTGCTGTTCCTGAAAACCGGATACCTGATCCTAAATTCCAATTTTCCAGAGTTCCTATTTTAAGCTGCTGTATTTATCCAGACCCAGAACCTTTCCCAAAGGACACTCACTGAAAGCATCTGTCTTTCAGGACCAATCAATGTGAGCTGGAGAGGGTGTTGGATCTGATTTCCATCTGTAAGCACCACTTTATCTCTCATGCAATGATGGGGAACAGCGTGTGGTTCCTTCAAGAGCGAACGCAATAGTGGAGAGCGGGCATGTCTAAACCGGCGTCTTCATTACAGTGTGCCACATGTGTGTGTGTGTGTGCGGTACACCACAGGGGAACATAAACACAGCTGGAACCTACTCTACAGCAGTTCGCCCTCTGTAATACGGCTTAGTCTGCCGGCTCTGAAGGATTTGCTCATTAGGGCATTTATATACCGCTATACCGCTTACACACACGATCACTTTTACAGACTGCATAGATTTTCTGCAACGGATCTTATACCAGAATGAGATGAGAGTTAACCTTAATTCACACTTGTTATCTGGCTGTCTATCTTTTGGAGTGAAGATTATGAAGATTTATGAATATATCCTGCAAATACAGTATGTTGCAGCAATCCTGACAGGAAAGCAGACAGTTAGTTAGTTGACTATAGTTAGAACTAGTTAGAGGAATTTAAAGAATAATCCAACATTAATCCTGGCCAGTGTTGGGCAGTAACACGTTACTAGTAACGTGTTACTGTAACACAGTTATTTTGACAGTAATTAATAATCTAACGCATTCGTTTTTACATAAATTAACTCCGTTATCGTTACCATATGGTGCGGTTGTTCGTTACTTTTTTAAATTAATTAATTTTGGCTGAAGTCAAGCCTACAGCCTGACCTGTTTACAGCAGCGATGCATTGCAGGATTGGTGGATGCCAACCGCTGTAAACACGAAGACGCCGCACTGTGGGCGTGTTTCCGTTAATTCATGTATGTGCGGCAGTAACGGCGAGTCAAGGCGAGAGCAAGATGAGTTTCTCTAAGTGGAAAATGCTCATTATTTCACTTTAGTTTAGCATAAAGACAAATTTAGTTTAGTCAAATGTAAGCTGTGTCTTTCTCGTTCGAAGGTCCTGTCCATTAATGGGTAAATTTAAAGAATGTTCTTTAAAAAAGTAACTAAAAAGTTACCTTTAACAGTAACGCATTACTTTTTGGTGTAAGTAATCAACAAAGTAATGGAGTTACTTTTTGAATGAAGTAACTAGTAACGGTTTTTAGTAACTTAAAATTTCTTAACTTTAGTAAAATTTAGTAACTTTAGTAATTTCTTAGTAACTAGCACAACACTGATCCTGGCACATATAATAATATACAATGCCGGTAACTATGGAGTAATCAGAATCAGCTTACGGTAACTATGGAATAATACATTTTAGCGATCTTGTGAACATGGAGGATGCAGCTTTTTTTTTAGTGCAGTGCAACAGGAAGCGCATGCATTTTAATCAGCATGTTTTGGTTCCACGTTATATAGAAGTTCATATCACTTTATATCCATGTAGGATATCGCTCTGACTGATTCAGCTTTTAAAGCATTTCTATTTTAATTGGAGTGATCTCTTTCAGCATGGCTCCGCCCCCATTCACCAGGCATGGGCCACACTGGATATTTTAATGAGCATGATGATGTAAATCATGTGTTTTGACCTTTAGATTCACCAGACCACATCGATTGGAAGATTTTGTGACGGTGGTAATCAATGGTTGGCCATTGGGGAACAATGCTGATCAGTGATTAGTCATCATGAACTATTGTGATTAGCATTTGATCCTTGTAAGTAATTCTGATCAGTAATTGGTCATTGGGAATAATGCTGATTTATGATTGGTGAGTAGTGTTTTTTTTTTTGGGAATACTGATGGTCAGTGATTGGAACAGTGATTGGTTGTTTGAAATTATACTGATTAGTGAATAAATTGTTTGCAACAAGTGGTTATTAGTAATAAATTGTTTTCAGATTTTATTTTATTTTTTTTAACTGGCTGCCAAATCTGACGATATCGGGAGCGAGTTAGTAACACTGCTAGAAATCGGCTTCTTAATTTTCCACCCGCTTCGTACGGATTTCATAATGAAAAACTGAGATACATTTGCTCTTCATTACTAGCATGTCATTTTTGTAGTGCACATGAAGTCAGAAATAAACATGACAAGTTGGTGCACTTATAGCCACTTACCGGATGCTTATTTTGCTATTCGATGAAGTGTTACTTTTACAATGAAAGGCCCATTTGCAAAATTACTGCTTTACTGGACCAGGAGGTGCAAAGCAGTGAAAAAATTAAAGGGTAATAATATCCACACATTGTTCCTGTAGTCATTAAACCAGGGCCAGTGGTTTCATGGAATCTATTATTGAACTCATCCATATGAGACTCCTTCACACAAATGTAAATAAAGGAGAAAACTGCATTGCAAAAAATACATTTTAAAAAGCACAACTCTTTGTCTTCACCTCTCACTAATCTCTAAAGCTGAATCTAGGTTTCATCAGTCATGACGTGCCTTTTACTGTTAGTATGTCATACGATCTGCGTGACGTCTCGACGACATCACATAAAGGAGGTACAAAACGGCACCGATCTCACCGATACATTGACATCCGAAGATTTGTACACTGAACACATTAGAGTTAAGAACGTGGAGCGCAAATTTTGACACTAATAGAGGGGGTGGGGGGTGCTGGGTCTGCTCAAACAGGAAGCTTGTTTCGAACCTCAGAGTGACTTTGACATCTGCCATCTGGGGCTGTGGACACCAAGATAGAAATCAGGTGTGGACAAACCAATTAGTGCCAACATTCAACAGCAATAACAAATTGTCATTTTATCAGCCTGGGACATAATAGTCCAAATCTAGCATCCTAATCAAGGACAGAGAGAGACAGAGCAAGAGAGAGCAAGAGAGAGAGAGAGATCTGCCTCTATATCACTCACTCCATTTTGCCTTTGTCAAATGTTAAATGCTCATCACAATTTTCTTGGAAAATGAGGTAAATCTCTCGAGGCATCCACTTTATTTGAGAAATGCAATCAGGAAAAAAAAGTCTTAAATGGATTTCCAAGTGGTTGTTTTCTTTTAACCAGTGTCCAAAGGCAAGACAACTCGCATTTTAGTCATGTACAAAGACAGTTACACAAGAACACACACCCACTCACACACACACACATGCACAATATACAAGATGATCTTGTAGGGTCTCGGTTCTCAGTGGAGCCGATAAATTCATCACTGAGAAATATGGATGTGTGTGTGTGTGTGTGTGTGTGTGTGTGTGTGTGTGGGTGTGCCTTGCTAAACCGGCAAAGCTCACTTTGTTGCATGATGTGCAGTATTTTGCTATTTATTTGAATTTCCATGAATTTACTAGAAGAATTTCTGCCTCTAAAGCAGCCACTACCTTAGCCAATCATTAGAAATGCTGCATTCATGCAGGTTTTGTAGGAATCTAATTTGCAATTCTCAGACACACAGTCATGCTCTTGTTACACACTTTTCTGGTATGAACCGTTAATGTCAAGTGTGAATGACATGCCTATGAACAGTAACATTAAAAAAAAGCTTGCATGTATATGGACTGGAATATATAATTTCAAAACGGAATTTCTGCCCATGTGTACATCGAGTTTCTTTGTCATGTCACACTCCGAAGTGGTGGATAATGGCTCATGTAAAAAATAGGCATTCAAGATATTGTGGTTTCAGAAGTAAAGCTCTATTTACCATTCTTGCTAGGGGCAATATATTCATAGAAAATTTGAGTTTTTTTAGACAAATATTTCTATTAAAGTAAATAGTGAGTAAAGAGTTTTTGCTTTCTAAGATGCCCCAAAATGTGTTGTCTTCATCCAGTAAAGTGTGTATGGTATATCTGAAAAGAGGTGATCTGATGTCCATTTAATTTGTTACTCTGAAACATTTTAGAGAGTTTGACCTTGTCAGGTAGGAATTACCACTTTCTATTATTTAGCCGCAGTGATGATGCATCTGAGGCGTTCACTAAATTCCAGGGTTTTTGTTACCACGACATAAAGAGGGCGTTTCTGGAGGTCCTGGAAAAACGCCCTCTTTCCAAAAAATAAAAGCATACCTATGTTGGTGTCAGGACCCGGACGGAGGTGGTATGGAGACAGACCCGTACGCAAGATAGCTTCAAATGAAAGGGGTTTAATACATGAGGAAGACAAACATAAACCACACTACACAGGGAACTAACATTATTATTAATGAAGCCGCGCTGCCTAAGGCGACCCGGGTCACATATATACAGACAGGGACAATCACACACAATGGGGAACAGGTGTGATGACCGGAGGAGCAGACGAAGACGGGGCAATCACGTGACACAAACAAACACAAACGCACATGGCCATAAGTCTGCGCGGATCCATGACGGATCTGCGCTGATCCCTGACAGATGGATAATGGAGGACAAAAAGTCATACATGTAGATTTTATATTTTATATCTATTATGCTTTATTATCTTACAGTTAACTTATTTTCGAAAAACAAATAAACCACCAAAAACTACGGTTAGGGTTAGGGTTAGATTATCAAATAGGCCACGCCTACCCTATGATGCAATATCTGTAATGCTGTCCCTGGAAATAAGTGCATCCCATGCATCTGATTGGTTTTCTCAAGCCGTCAAGCATTTTATTCTGCATTGAAGCATTGAAAGAGCTACAGTTAATCCAAAGTTCTGCCTCTTTGCTTCTTATTACTACACACTGCAAACCATAAGGAATTGATGTATTTGTAAAGCCTATCCAGCTAATCCATTGCACTGTCCATATTGTGTAATTGCAGTATATAATCCACATTACAAGGTGTGGTCCATGTGCCTTTTTGTTTGGAGAGTGGACCTCTGGGTAACGTAGGGATGAGTGGTCTTACATAGGAGCCGTCATAATCCAGGCTGACAGATGTTGCTTTCAAAGATTTGGTCTTTGCCCAGGTCTAATTTACAGAGCAACTGGAGCCTGACATTTTTTTTTATTTATTTTTTTTTTCCGCTGTGGTTTTTGAGCACTGTTGTGTTTGGATGACGCTTCACTCTCTGTCAAGAGTTGCAGAGCTCGTTCAGTATTTATAGCACATCTGATGCATTTCGCAGATTAAGATTTCAGCTTTTATCAGCGCAGTGCCATGCTACCTGCCAGATGCTGTTATCATATCAGTGTGCAGTAGAGCTTGGTTTTCAAGAACGCGAGAGGTCACTCCTCAAGAATGGAGTTGTACTGCAGCTATAATTACAGTACTACTTTGCAATGCTTTTTGACCTGCTCTTGTAAACTCGATGTCATGTAAATTTGTAAACCGGGGAGATGAAAACACCTGCTGCATATGTTACCACTCCCATCAGCTTGTACAGGTCTGAAAAAGCAGCTGTGTTTGTGCATGCTAAAGGCCTGATAAGAAAAATAGGCCATCATTCTAAGATTAACATGTTGTCCAGAAGCTCTATACTTCAGGTATTTGTGTGACTGGGAGATTAAAAAAATGGTTGCCATCATATCATTTGGCTCCACAGCCATTATCCAGGAAAATGTTTGCGTTAGTGTTCAAACAAAATCTAGCAACGTTTTAGACATATCATATTCATAATTCTTATTTCTTTGTTCGTTCATTCGTTCGTTTGTTCATTTTCTTTTTACCAGTCCATCATTGATTGGTACTGTTAGTTGATTCTCCGAAAGTACACATTAAATGTTTCGTTTTACACACACACACACACACACACACACACACACACACACACACACACACACACACACACACAGAATACACATAATATACATACTATACATTCCACAAGAATGACAGAACCTGTGTTTGGGGCTACTACTCCATATTTGCCTTGTGGCAAAAGTAACTATTGTATCCTGATCCTTAGTGTGTTTGCTTTATTTTTGGCCGCTCCACCTACTGTATATTCTCCTTAAGGGCGATGATTCCTCGATGATGCTGATAGTGGAGAAGCATTTATCAGATAGAGGAAAAGAACCCATTTGGC
Organism: Tachysurus fulvidraco; assembly: GCF_022655615.1. NCBI lineage: Eukaryota > Metazoa > Chordata > Actinopteri > Siluriformes > Bagridae > Tachysurus > Tachysurus fulvidraco. The sequence continues at coordinate 5,696,551 of NC_062531.1, forward strand.
AATTCCTGATAATGACAAGGACAAAACCGGATTGAGAAATTGTATACCAACCCCAATATATTCAATTATCAGCAGTCCTGTGGCTGGAAATGACAAAGATTTACAGGCTTGATGATGGAAAATGAATTTGTTAGAGTGTAAACATTTACATACATGGTGGACCAACAACAAGAACCATCTCAGAATTATGGCTTGTAGAGTTTTTCCCAAAATTTGTTTTGTCTACATTGCAAAGTATTTTTGTTTTTGTTAGTCCCGCACCTGCACCTGTTCTGTCAACGTTTTACCTCACTGTGTTTATCTGTGATTAAGTTGTCTGTTCATACCATGCTCTACTCTGTGAGAACCCCACTCGCGTTTCTGTACAATTTTTATTATATCTTTTCATGTGACAACACTGAAGAAATGACACTGTGCTACAACGTAAAGTAGTGAGTGTACAGCTTGTATAACAGTGTAAATTTGCTGTCCCCTCAAAATAACTCAACACACACACACATTTATGTCTAAACTGCCGGGCCACACCTTTAAGTGAAAATGTCCAAATTGTCATGTGAATGTTTCACCACTAAAATAATATCTGCTGGTTCTACGGTGGATTTTTTCCACTGATGGATGGAGTATTTGGTGGTATTTGACATATTTTTGGCTTTTAAACTGACACTTTAGTCTTAGAGATACAGCAGCGCGTGTGTACGAACCCCCTACGAACCAATCGAAACCCCTACGAATCAATTGAGTCACGATGTAATTATCACATGACGTTCAAAACATCTTGACACACATCACTCTTGAACATTTTTACTGTTTTACTTTCAAAGCATAAAGTGAAAGTTAAACAAATGAGTGAAGTTGCAGGGCTTCGAAGCTTTTGTGATTGTAATCTGTTCGCTTTACGATTTTTTTTTTTTTTTTTTTTTTTTTTGCGGAATTACTTTAAAGCTTTACCACATGCTTGAGGGTTAAGAAGAAGACCATTTTCCTCCAACTCCTGAAAGGATTTTGTGATAAACTAATCTCTCCGAGCATTACCAGAACAACCCTAAATGGTTAATAATTGGACTTTTTTTTATGAGACTTAATGAGATTTAACACTCATGTGGGAGCTTAGATTTACTATCCTGCTGCATATGGATCACAATTTGAAGAGTACTGTAAGATATCACGAACAGAAGATAATGTTCAGTGGGAAACTTAGCAATCATTTACCAATAATTTAAGCTCACTATAAAATGGGAAAAGAATTGAGGAAACGATTCAGTATTGGAGGTACAAAGATAGCTAAGGCTCTTTACCAAAGCTATCAATCTCCACAATCTTTTTTTTTTCTTTAACGTGCACTATGCTTTATTTCACTTTACATCAAAGCCAAAGTGAAGTCAATCTGTGACTCAGGGCTTCTCTCTGCAACTCTCCTCTCTTTGTGAACCTGATACCTTACCTTCACCTCTCTGAATAAGTAATCATGGCCACCGTAGTGTAGTCTTTTACTCAGGTGTCAGTGCAGTTGACCTTCACTCTGCCTCTGCTTTTCCTGCTTTCTGTGTCATTTCATATTGTTTTAACTTTCCTTCTGGCACATAAAGGTTCTTAAGAAGTTCAAACAGAAAAAAAATGATGATGTATCAAAATTAATGACCGTAAACGTGTGCATCGAGTCACCATTGCCAGAGCCACAGGAACCAACTTAACAGAAAGAAATATATATAATGTGTGTAAGGTATTTTAATCATCAGTGCTTTTCTTTTGAATACAGTTTAGAGTTTGTTAATAAACCTCATAAGACGCTTCATCTGTCCCATAGAGGTCCCTTTTGGACTACCCTCACTTTCACAGATACTCAGGTTACCCTTACAAGGCTCTTTAGCTCATATATCTGTTTACTGTTACTTTTTTTTTAAGAATGGTAACGCCATGTGGGGTTTGAGATCCATGAAATAAAAAGGTGAACGGAGGCATATATGGAGTACAATGTGACCTCAGTATGAATAAATCTGTTCCTGGATGACCTCAGACTTAAAAGCATCATGAAAAGCTTTCAGACACAAATAGGACAAAGTTTTGGCAACATAAACATCCAGAACCTTGTTTAGACCGATAGATAGACAGACGGACAGACGGACGGACAGACAGACGGACGGACAGACAGACAGACAGACAGACAGACGGACGGATGAGCATGACCGAGACAGTATAGGCCATAAAACACCTTTAAAATTGTCATTGAAAACCATTATAATATTTAAAAAGCTTTTTTTTTTTGGCAGGAAGTGTAACAGTCTTAACTAATTCATGCAACTCTTGTTACAAGATGTAAAGAAGATATAAAAGAAAGTAAGGGAACAAGTATGTAGTTACTAATTAATATAATCTTTAGGAAGCTTAAAAAAAGACCTAGACTCAGCAAAACAGAAGCAGCAAGGCTGTTTTTAAAGGCTATGGTTTACTAAGCAGCAATGGCATATGCTTCTTAATGAATATAAGCATCTCTGCATGTCGTGAATGCAGTCTGTTCCTTTTTTCATCTAATATGTGCACTGCCTGTCAACACTCATACAACAAGCACAAAGGAAGACAAGGCATTTCTGACAGAAACGGCTTCTTTTCTTTTTCCAGAGACCCAATGGGACTGTGCTCCTTTTGAGTTGATGATGAATGTAGCTCAGCTGCTGTTGACTCTTTCCTGTTCTAATCATTGCTTTTATCTGCACTCAGGCACATTTCCTCACAGACGCAATACTTGCAGGCTGATTTCCTGCATGTAATAATTGCTGCAATTTAAATAAATCCTCACAACTGGAATTTATGGGAACACCTTTTTACTCAAAGCCCAACGCATGACATCACACAACTCGATTTCTCGACTTCTGAACAATATGAAGAAAGGAAAGGTGGTATGATGAGACCATTTTATTTCTTATATCTGGACAGATTTGCTTCTAGAGGAAGCCAGATGAAACCTTCAACCAACAGGGTCTGCTAGAGATCCACAATGATGTGGGCAGGTCTCTCATGGTACTCATTACGTCCAGTGATTGCTTTGTAGGATCACATAACAGTCAACAAATATGAGGCAATTTTTGCGTAACCTGGTGCACATTATGCAAACTCTTTTTTTTTGTAATGATGTTTCTATATTCAGTGAAAATAATGCAACTATTCGTACTGAGAAAATTGTTTATTTCATACTAAGATGATGATACTTAACAGTACCGTCCATGGCAGTCGTCAGGTTTTAGCATCATTGAACCTTTTATGAGAATTTCTGAAGTGAAAATAAAGATTATTTTTGCCCCTCCTAACCACTAGGGGCCATCACCTGGATAACTTTGTTGTATGCCACAACTTATCAACAAAGTCACAATGACCACATGACCTATTTAATATCAATACAATATACAGGTCTCAATAAATGGAAAAGTTCATTTATTTCAGTAATTCAACTCAAATAGTGAAACTTGTGTATTATACAAATTCAGCACACACAGACTGAAGTGATTTCAGTCGTTGGTACTTTTAATTGTGGTGATTTTGACTCACATTTAACAAAAACCCAATGATTCAAATCTCAAAAAATTTGAATATGGAGACATGCCAATCAGCTAATCAACTCAAACCACCTGAAAAGGTTTCCTGAGCCATCAAAATGGTCTCTGTTTGGTTCACTTCTCTCTGTTTGGTTCACTAAAGCACTATTCGGACTGGATTAGTTCTACGTGGGGACGTGGAGTAATGCAATTTTACCTCTGTAATATTAATTGGCCAATTCGCACAAGACAAGACATCTCAGTAAAACTAGCAGAAGTGGGAGGGGTAACTTGCTTTACGCACCACAGTAACCTCCTTGACGTCATGTGCGTATTACGTCGCTTCCTGTTATCACGTGCGCAAACAGACAACTTGGCGCCTCCATGCTTGAAAAACGTGCCAAAAAATACTTTTAAACAGGAAATGACGGAATTTTACCGTACATATTTGCAGCGGGTCTATTCGGACGGAATTAGTATTACCTGAGGTAATTTTTCCAGACATTTTACAGAAGGTAAAAGTCGCCGTAATCTTTACTGACATTGTCCGTAATGATTACCGAGATGGCACATTCTGACGGGACTAAAATCACAGAGAAGCTCTGGTAATAATTACTTTACCCCCACGTCGCCACGTAGAACTAATCCCGTCCGAATAGGGCTTACGACAATCATTGACATCCTTCACAAGGAGGGCTAGCCACAAACACTCATTGCAAAATAAGCTGGCTGTTCATAGAGTGATGTATCCAAGCATGTTAACAGAATGTTGAGTGGAAGAAAAAGATGCAGAACCGATCTAAATTCAGGTCATGAAAATGTGAAGACTTTTGATGAAAATAGATGAATGTTTCCACTCCAACTGAGGATCAGTGACATAAAGCCAAGACCAATTTTTGACATGTACTGTAGCGTGGTGTAACAGTCACGGCATTCTGTCTCTGTCAAGGAATTTCAGAATCTAATGTAAGACCAGATAACTGTACTGATCATCACTGTGGTGATTGCAATAGCTGATTTTACTGCATGTTGGGATCTAAGATTTGTCAAAGTAGTATTTTTTTATTATTAGTTATTTATTTTACTGGTAAAGTTTGGGAACCCCTGCTGCAAGGAACGATGCTGGGAATCTGTTATAAGTACCTACAAAACAAAAAAAAACAAAAAAAACAAAAATAGTGGAACAGAAACTGCTGAGGATGCTGCAGGGCATTGTGAGATGAGTTCTGTAGATCTATCCAAAGTAAAGAAATAAATAAACAAACAAACAAATAAGTAAAGAACATCACAGAAAACCGGGGCCTCGGTCTACCGTTGTGACCGTTTCTTTCTCCCTGAGCCTCAGCGTTTGTCATCAAATCTTTTTCTTTTTATTTGTGACAAGCTGCTATTGTTTGTGTAGGTACACACAGAGAAAAGAGTTGTCAACTCCAGACACTTAGCTGAACCGGAAAGGATTGAGCTGCAGCACTTGTGTTAGTATCATCGCTAGTTCTCTCACATACTTTCGCCCTGGGGGGATTTTCCCTTGCTGGAGGAGCTGCACAGACAAAGTATCTTGTGTAGTTTATTATTGGAGCCATGCTCTCACAGGCCCAGAGCAATCACAGAAATCAGCTTATGGCCTTCCCCGAAGTCACTACTAAACCCACCCGAGCTCATCTACTAGTGTGCACCTGCAGCACACTTTACACACCCCACTATACAGATTTGTATGTACTGTATATAGAAGCATCTCAATAATCCATTTAATCTCATAGAGCATTTTCAAAATAGCATTTAAATGTGCAATGATCATGTACAGAAATAATGTGTGCCTTTATGCAATCATTGGATCTCAAGCAATAACCCTGGCTTTATTTTGCTCTTTCTTTAACAGAGGAGGAGCTGTAGTTACCTCCTGTGCACCATCCTGCTCTTCATTGCTGTGCTACTGGCTCTCACCGTAACAGGCACCATTCTCTTAATGAACCACTCCCAGGCATCCTCAGGCCCTGATGCTCCGCCTGTCATCACTACCAATCAAGACGAAGGCAACGCACTGGTGACGGTGGAGAGAGGAGATGGCTCGCGCATTAACATCTTCATCGAGCCTAACTGCCCCGACTACAACAGCAACTTCTTGCGACTGGAGGGGGTTCAGACGTCACTGCTGCACTCGCTCAGCCACCATGACACAGACCTGAAGTCCGTTAAAGGACAGGAGCGAGGTCTTCTCGTCCAACTGGCCGAGGAGATCGCTAAGCTGTCAGCCCACATTAATCAGCTGAAGGTGGAGTACAACGTGCTGAGGCAGGGCCAGAGCAGCATCAGCCAGGAGATCAGCATGCTGCAGACCGAGCAGGCCAGGCTCATCCAGGTGAGAGCCTTGTGGACTAAGAGTTGATATAATGAGGGAAATGGAGCAAAGCCAGAAAGTGTGCTATCACACATTGAGCTGTTCGAGCTTATTAATAGCACGTATTTAGAATGGGTAGCTATCCAACTGTGCTCATTTTCTCATACTTAAAAAATGCTTAGAGACCAACATCCAATACTTTGTACAGTAAATGATGCTCTAATGAATAGACAATGCAAATCTGGACATATCTCACAAATAATTACTGCACCTTCCTTCCATACAAACATTGTAAACATAAATCAGTGAAATGAATGAGTATTTGAAGTTTCTGATGTAGAATATAATGTTTTGAGTCATCATTTAAGTATCATTTGAGTCTGGCAAGTGATTTAGGAGGATATTTTAATATTTTATATATTATATTATATATTAGATATTAGATATTTATTTGGGGGGGGGGCACGGTGGCTTAGTGGTTAGCACATTCGCCTCACACCTCCAGGGTCGGGGGTTCGATTCCCGCCTCAGCCTTGTGTGTGTGGAGTTTGCATGTTCTCCCCGTGCCTCAGGGGTTTCCTCCGGGTACTCCGGTTTCCTCCCCCAGTCCAAAGACATGCATGGTAGGTTGATTGGCATATCTGGAAAATTGTCCGTAGTGTGTGATTGCGTGAGTGAATGAGAGTGTGTGTGTGTGTGTGTGTGTGTGTGTGTGTGTGTGTGCCCTGCGATGGGTTGGCACTCCGTCCAGGGTGTATCCTGCCTTGATGCCCGATGACGCCTGAGATAGACACAGGCTCCCCGTGACCCGAGGTAGTTCGGATAAGTGGTAGAAAATGAATGAATGAATGAATGAATGAATGAATGAATGAATGAATGAATGAATGAATGAATGAATGAATGAATGAATATTTATTTTGGGTATATAAATATTATATTTCAATTAATGTGTCCCTACTGAGTTAAAGGGTTTCCATCTACAAAAAATACTTGTTATTTTGGTGGTTCTACAGTGCAAGGTGATGATTTTGAGAGCAAAAATATAACCTGTAAAAGTGTTATTTCAGGTTTGGCACTAGACACTGCTGGCAGACTGAGCGGCAGATGGGAGCAGCTGCCCGACCATTTAGATCAGCGTTTTATGAATTCAGCCAGTGAACTAGGCACATGCCTTCATTAGATTCCCTCAGACATGTAATAAACACCAGGCTCTCTCAGCTATCCACCTGGTGAACTTTCGCCCTTAAAACCTTGCAGTGTGCACGGTTAGTGTTTGTCATGTACTCTTAGGTTAGTTTTATAACAAGCTGTAGATCCTCGTCTGAAGGACAGCTGAGCTCTATGTTTCACACACAAGGTTTTTGGGGTTTTTTTGGCTCGGAAATAAAAAGCGGTCACAGGTTCAAGCGGCATGAAGTAAAGTAGGATGCAATACATGAGAAAAATGTACATTTTTAGAGTATTTACAGCTCGAACTGTGGGAGTAATACAATGTTCTGCACTACGCAATATTTGAGCCTGTAGCATAACTCAACTTGACTCCTGGATGTCCAAAAAGTTAAGTTACTGCCAGGTCTTTTTTTTTTTTTTTTAAATTCCAGTCAAAATTCATTTTTGTCTATTACATTATACATGTTCATTTTTTCTTTACCCTGTCAAGTTTCTTAATCCAGTCATTCTCAATTCTTTGTTTTTGCTTCACACCTCTAGGGTTGAAGGTTTAATTCTTGTCTCCTGGTTAGGGTTTCCACTTGGTACTCTAGTTTCCTCTCCTGTCTCACAGCAGGAGTGTTTGTCTTACTGACATCGTTAAATTGTCTGTAGTGTGTGAATGAGTGTAAGTGTGTGGGATAGTGGTTTGCAATGCGTTTGGCACCCCGTGCAGGGTGTCTCATGCCTTGTGCCTCAAGTACCCTGGGATAGACTCCAGGTTCCGTTGCAACCATGTGCAGGAAAAGTGGTGTAGAAGATGGATGAATGGATGGAAGGATGGATGAATGTACTTCTAGCATATTTGTATCTTTGACATAGAGAATATGTCTATGGCTATCAAACTCACAGAAGAACTAAACAAAACGGGTGTGTTTTTGGAGTAGAGCTGCATGCTAATTAGAGTTTATTTTCTGGCTCGTCAAACCTTTTTTTTAAAGCAACATCCTACTTTAGCCATAAAACCAGATTACTCCATGATCTTTATAAACTTTATAAACTGTCCAAAAAGACCAGAAGAGCAAAAACTCCTCCTCAACTTTCTGTTGCCTCATCCTTCCCTCTTCTCATGCTTCTGTCCGCAGCCTTTGAACACTGAATCTCTAGATCCTTATATCCACTGTTGCTAGGTTGGGCTTTAGAAGCTTCACTCTGACCTGGCTTTTTCATCGAATCTTTAAGATCGATCCTTCCCCGTAGCATGCCGAGGTTTCGTTTCATCACCTCACAGCTTTACTTCAGGAGTTCCTCAGGGTTCAGGTCTTGGTCCACTCTTGTTTTTTTATACATACTAAATCACTGGGTAGAGTTAACAGACTTCTTGGCTTCTCCTACCTCAGAACTGTTACTTAGCTTGCAGAGTCCAAATCATAGCCAAATCAATACTTTTGATTCAGTTGCTCTTTGGGTTTGGTTGGTTTCTCACAGTATATAATTAAAAACAAAAATCTTCTTATTCTTTTCAAATAAAATGCTCCGAACCCAAACCGAACATCTCGATTTGTCTAATTGATGCAGTCGAGTTCATTCAGCATTGTATCAAATTCTCACTTCAATTGACCACCTTGCTCAGACACTCTCAGATCGGTTCTTTGTGGTCTGATTCTGAGTGAACCTAAATGAACCACATCGAAGTTGAGACTGTATGAGGGTTCGATTCAAACCAATTAAACACTGCATATATCAAAGCCCTGTATGATAAAACTTATATATTTTTATCTATATGATAAAAAATGATTAAACTTTTCTATCTCGTACTTCTCAATAACCACCAACACAGGTGAGGACACAGGTGCAGGTGGGTTTTGTTAAGTCCAGCCACAAATCAAAAACCGGTGGATCCAAAAAAAAAAAAAAGGACTGAATCAGGCTATGGGCACAAAAGACATAGCAAGAACAGGACAAGACAGTCAAAGACAGACAGACTTAAAAATGCTGGACAGTGCACACCAACAAGCGACAACATTCACGCTCACTACATGGACACAAGTGATAACAGTAACACTCGCTACACACCCATGAGGAACAACTGGAGCATTTGCTACATGTCCACAACTGAAAACCTTCAAGTGACTGGTCTTCTGCTGGTATGAACATAGGCTTACAACAATATAAATTTGGTTTCCTCTTTTTCTGAGTCAAAACATTCCTAAGAAACTGAATGTTTGTATCATGGCATACACAATTAACCAGCATTGAGATGATTTAAAGTATTCACCTAGATACAGGAAATCAACTCACATTAATGATCCTGGCATCTGTATGGGATGCACTTATTTCCAGGGATTTCAGAACAGCGTAACAGATATTACGTCATCGGGGAGGTGTGGAGTATTTGATAATCTAACCCTAACCATAACTGTAGTTTTGATAGTTAAAGTGGTTTCCTTTAAATAGGTGTATGTTCATACTGTACCTACAGACAACTGCTATCAAAATGATTGGTTCTACAAGATGTTAAAAACATTGTGGTTTGTGGTTCATGTTAACATGGTTGCATCATGCAGTTCCCGCAGATTTTCCAGGTGCACTTTGATGCTGCTGTGTATCTCCCGTTGCACCGCATCCCAACGGTGTTTTATTGGATTCTGTCCAAATGGATTCAAATTGGATTCACTGGAAAAACACTGACCTCATTGTCATGTTTATTAAATGAGCTTGAGCCGAGCTTTGCTTTGTGACACGGTGCATTATCATGCTGAAGGTAACCATTAAAAGGTGGATATAATTGTGGCTATAAAGGGATCCACATAATCAGCAACAATACTCAACAATACGCCGTGGAATTCAAGCCAAAAAGAAAACATTCCTCACACCATTACACAAGCTCCACCAGCCTGGATGGTCAACACAGGATAGGTTGTGTCCATGGAACTGGTGCCAAATTCTGAACCTGCCATCTATATTCCTTAGCTATTTCAGAATCTTCTAGGTTTTCCACACCCAACAGTCTCTACAGTGTGTTGACAGCTATTGTAACTGAACTAAAGCCACTCTTTACAACCATTCTGAGAAGAAAAGCATCTCATTTTGTCAATCAAATGGGTTTCAAGAGCCGAAGACCACATTCAGTTCCACTCCTGTCAGCCAAGCAGAGGAGTATAAGATGGAAAGGAAGATGAAGTAAAAAGTCCAAGCAACATTTTTTCCAACCTTTGGCTATCCAGTTTTTGTGAACCTTAGCCCACTGTAGCCTCAGATTCCTCTTGGCTGACAGCAGCAGACAAAATTTACAAATCATTGGCACTGCACTTGAAAACATTAATTAAGCTTAATGAAAATGCCAGGGAATTTCAAGTTAGAGGCTAGCTTTCAAATAGAGCCCGATGTTTGGAAAGCTCAACTTGAGCAAAGCAGAGATTTAATTTGAGATCTATCCTGTTAGACTACTTCATGTTAATTAATTACGAGAGCAGCTTCGTTAGAACGAACAGCATGGGTTTCCCCTGCCGAGCCCAACGCCGTGCATCCCTCTATCACCTGGTGAGAAACCTTTAATTCTACGTCTCCACCCTCTTGCCCTTTAGTCGGTGAACCGGAAAGAATTTAGATGACTGATTCGTCGGAAAGGTGCACGCTGAAATATATCCATGCTGTCACTTTGTCTGAACTCTCGACAAATCCGGATCTTTCATCTGATCCATCGTACACTCACAAAGCTTCTAAATTAAAAAAAGAAATTTGGTTCTACCTTTTTTTTGGAGTTCTACTGAAACTCCAAACTGAAATGTTCATACAGAATCTGATTTCTGAAACTAACCACGGAGCCTAAAACCGGAGCCTTGAACATTTGCATTATTTTTTTTTTTAATGTTTAAAGATCAAGTACGAACCCAGACACGTCATTAAACCAGCGTTACTTTTTTTTTCAGGCTCCTTATTATTTTGTTTTCTAAATTTTTTGCACCTTACTTTCTTTTTTTTTTAAATCAGTATTCATATCTGACCGACCAAAACACATTTTCTGTTCAGCTTGAATAATGTATTCATATTTGATAACATCACTGATACAGGAGCACAATAAGGTCATGGGACTAGCTTGGGTTGGAGAGGAAGTGCTATAAGGACTTAAGCTATGAGGGTCATGCCTTGCTGAAGGAAAAAAAAATAATAATAAAAAATCCTGCTTGTGTTTCTTGATCTCAGTAATGATTTCAAATGTCATCTATTAATCCTGAAAATTTCCTGTTTAAAATGACATTTGGTAATGAGAGTAAGCCCTAATAGACTGTACAGTTCACATCAGAGTCTTACACTCACTCATGCCGAAAGTTTGAAAGTTTTGATTGATTTATTCCATTTCCTCCGTTGCTGTTGGGTTCATTAATCTTTCCTTCTCCACCAAGCATCAGCCTTTTATTTTTTTTTTAGTTATTTTTTTTTGTGTGTAAGTGGGTGCTTTGTTCCACACTCAGATGCCCACTATGTTAGGATGATTATTGATGATATGGAAGTCTGCAGGAAAATAGCACTGAATTTGCCGATGATTAATGGATACAACTCGGTCAGCAAGCCAACGTATTTTAAATAATGTTCACACAGCAGGCATCAGCGTCCTGCTCTGTGCAGCTGATAGTCCATTTACAGAGCAGACTGGGCAGCAGAAATCAAAGCGGGCTTTATCTACTCGCCGAGCACCGGCAGAGAGCTGAGACCTGAATTCTAAGTGAAATGTCTGAATCCTGCTCCAGTTTTTCATGCAGAACTTAAAGACCCAGATCACAGTATGAGCATGATGCTTCCTTCAGGTTAAGCTCTGAATTTCCTAACAGAACTAGGTGAGTTGGTTCTGCAATAAACAATCATTTGGAACAATGTAGAACTCCAGTAAAATCCATATCTAAAACTTCTTAACTTATTTTCTGAACCATTTCTAGCTTCCTTGTTTTAATAACTGTTGATATTCTGATTTTTTAGAATATTAACGAGTAGCTGTGTGGCGATAACAGAACGATCTCTTATCTCATAGTCTGTTTTTTTTTATTGTAAATCAAATGCCCCTTTTCCAACGAGACAGTTCGAGTGCTGGTTCGGAGCCAGGGCCTAATTTAGAACCAGTTCTTTCTTTTTCGACCGCCAAAGCACCGGCTTTGAACCAGGAAAAGTGGTTCTTATGTAGCACCAAAACGTTGCTCGTCTAGACTTAAGAACCTCTTGCGTCAGGGGCTGTGGGCGGGGCTACTGTTAGCGCATTTGATAATGTACCTAAAGTATACTAATATTTAATACACTTTTACTTTACCGCAATATGATCAATTATCAGCACATATGATACTGTAGTAGTTAGCTTCATACTAAGGTTAAATTTTTTCTGTGTTAATGATAAAATAATGTTATGTATTTTCTCGATTTCAACCTCCGTTTATACAAATTACATGGAGCTGCACGTACACGTTTGGATGCCAATGTAGGTTCACAAAGCCATGAGCATTAACAGTAAAGCAACATCCGCCATCGTTGTTGTGTTTGTGTTTGCCGCTGCTGCGCTAACGTTGCTGCGCTGGGAAACGTGAGACGTACAGTATACAGTGACGTCAGACTCGGCTCTGTGATGGCTCTCTAGCCGACGGAAAGGCAAACCGGTTCTCAGAAGGTTCGCCAGTGGAACCAAGAACCAGCACCAGCACTAGCTCCGAACCGGCACCCGGTAATTTTTGGTGGAAAAGGGTTAAAGGATGTTTTACTTTAATTAGCTTAGTTTGGGAGGGAATGGTAAGAAAACAGACATGTTTCTTAGCAGAGTCACTTCACTGCTCCATACCATCATTTACAATGATGTACAATTTAATCCTCATGAATACTTTAATAACCTGCTCTGCGCAGACATACTATTTTATTGTTCTTTTAAAGGTTCTGTCTAAACAACACAGTCTGATCTTGATCCTGAGTACAATGGAAAAAATAAAAAAATACTCAAAATGAGATGCATATTGTACGTACATATATATATATATATATATATATATATATATATATATATATATATATATATGTATAGTGAGATGTATATATCGCACGTTTTATAAAGTGTGTGGACAAACCCATATATTGTTGCCACACAGTTTCACAGCCTAGACCCTTTTTGTATGCCGGACTATTAAGATCTCGATTCACTGATCTTCACTGATCACCTGGCTCAAATCTTTTTCATCATGACAAAACCCCAATGGCCCAAGACCTGACCTCAACCCATCTGAACAACTTTTGTTAAATTGGAACGCATCACTGCCTGACCTAAGTAAAGCTCCTACGGCTGAATTGCAACCAATCCCTACAGCCGTGCTCTAAAATCTAGTGAAATGCATTTCCAGAAGAGGGGATTACCTAATGGGGTCTAAATCTGAATTGGGATATTAACAAGTACATATGGGTGTAATAGTCAGGTGACCATGACGATGACTATCCCCATTTAATTCACAATTTGTTTGTCTGCTGTTTCTGCCCATGACTCAGCTCTCCCCAATCAACCGGGGATGTGGTAGCCTAGTGATTGAGGTGTTGGAATACTGATCAGAGGTCTGTGAGTTCACCGCCCAGGTCTACCAAGCTACCACTGCTGGGCCCTTGAGGAAGGCCCTTAACCCTCAAATGCTCAGTTGTATAAAAAATGAGATGTATATTAAATCTGCCAATTTCTGTAAATGTTGGAGGTTTGCACATGCTCCCTTCGAGACATGTGAAGCCATCTACCAGACCTTTTGGAAAAATGTATTATCTGCCCTCTTCCACATAAATGCCCATGACTGACCAGTGTAATTCTGATTGACAAGGATGACATAATAATGCCATACCTCCTTTACAGAGGGCACAGCCCATAGGTTGCCAGGAGCATCATGGGAATTTGAACATGCAATTTCTTGATGATAGGCTGAATCTTTTTCTGTTGGGAGTCTGGGAGCATGCATGAAAGATACCTGTACTGTATTGTAGTGTGTGTTGGGTGATGTACAACCTGTTTGAAGCCTGTATGGAGGCGCAGGCTTCAAAAGGTTAAGACACACATGTTTGTCATGTATTTTTTATCATCGACTTCTTTTTCATGAATGACATATAAGAGCGGTTGCTGTGGTAACCTGCAATGCGATACCGTGCGATATGTTTATGCGGCGAGTCTTGAGAGCTGGTGTTCCCAAAGTATGCTCACTTCACTAACGGGATTACAACACTCCAACAAAGGCGCACACACACACACACACACACACACACACACACACACACACACACATACAGAGTACTGCACATTTGTTGTGTCTTAGTTTTGTTTATCTCTGTAGGACTTCATCTTTCATACTTTGAGGTTGTTAACTGGAGGCTGAGGGATTTACACAGGCCTGAATCACAGAGCCTGATTTTTAGCGGTAAAATGCTAAAAATGCTTTAGGCCACATCATTTAGTGTCAGAATTTAAAGCAGCAGTAAAATTTCGTCGCACTTTTGAGTTTACTTTTAAAAGTTGCTGTGAAAGTAAACACCTTCACCGCTGCCATTATCTACCACTGCAGAAATAAATTCAGAAACTGCATGAAACGGCAAAAAGCACGGGCTTTTAAAATGGGTCCCTAGTGACTTATTGGTATTTTATAATAAAAAAAAAAAAGGTTATGTATTGGGTGAAAAAAAAATCATATAAGTTCATATATAAAATATATATTTTTTTCTATTTTCCAGTAGGTTATATATTTAGATTTGCTCTGTAAAAAAAACTCTGATGCCTGTCATGCCGCAGGCTCTGAAATAAAAAAAAAATACATGGAGCACCATACTGAACTAGTCAGAGGAGGCGTGTCTACCAATTTGTCAGTCACTGCCTTTGGATGGTTTAGCTTTGGCGCGAACACTGAAGGGCATGACGGTGTTTGACTTTTAGATGAGTTTCAAAATGTCATGCAGTGTGTAGAACTGCTGTCTTACAGCTCCGGGCTTTCCATTTCGATCCTGAGCTCGACTTACTATTCTGTTTGTGTGAGTTTTACATGTTTTCAACTGTGTCCGTGACCGTTTCCTCAAGTTTCTCTGGTTTCCTTCCACCTCCCAATTTAAAGTGACAACCATAAATTGCCTCTAGGTTTAAAATTAAGTGTGTGTGTGTGTGTGTGTGTGTGTGTGTGTGTGTGTGTGTGTGTGTGTGTGTGTGTGTGTGTGTGTGTGTGAGCATACGTGGAGCCTTTCAATGGGTTGGCATCAATCCCTGGTTATTCTCACCTCCAGATTGACTGCAACTCTGCCCAGAAAACTCGAGGTTATTCTAGATGAACAAACTAATGGAAACAGCTATGAGAACTTTTACTATGATTTTGTTATATTTTCCAGTCCAATATGATTAACCTCATTGAGCCCAGGTACAAATATTCACCATTGCACCAGGAAAAGTAAAAATCTGGTAGAATATTGGGGACTATTTAGTAAAAGTGGTGATATTTAAATACACACTGTTCCGTTTCATTAGTCCGAGAGCTACTAAGCTGTTTATTCATTGTGTGCACTGGCTGGAATGTTATTACAGTGCCTAGTCATGACGGGTATTAGTAAAGAAAGGGTACTAATAGGGAATTTGTTGTACCTGCCTTAGTAAACTGTGATTTGCTTTGTTCATTTTTCTGCTCATCATTAAGGAGGACAAAAGTTTCTGTTTGGGTTCAGAGTCATAAAACTGAATGTGTTTAGATAAGTCCTTAAATTGTTGTTGGTTAAAGAGAGTAAAAAGTCTTCACTTTCTCGGAAAGAAACGAACCGGTTTTAGGAACTCATGTATGTGGAAGAGGGCAGACAGTTCATCCTCAGGGGCAAGTCGTGGCCTAATGGTTAGAGAGTCTGACTCGTAATCCTAAGGTTGTGGGTTCGAGTCTCGGGCCGGCCACGACTGAGGTGCCCTTGAGCAAGGCACCGAACCCCCCCAACTGCTCCCCGGGCGCAGAGCATAAATGGCTGCCCACTGCTCCGGGTGTGTGTTCACTGCTGTGTGTGCACTCTGGATGGGTCAAATGCAGAGAACGAATTCTGAGTATGGGTCACAAAAGCTGCTCTGTGACGAACCATGAGGCGCAAATCATTAAGGGGCTTTTTACACCTGGTCACTTCATGCATTTTCTGTGATCCGATAGCTATCTAAATGCCCTCCGAAACGTTTTCAAGGCGGATATAAATCCGATCGTTCAAACCAGTTCAGGAGGTGGGATGCATTTCAGATGAAACTGGACAGGTGTAAATGCATTTGGTTGTTCAAGCCACATACGTCAGCGCTAACGGCGCTAACAGCTCCTCCCAAACGGAAGTACGTCACTCGCAAATGATCTTTCACCCAGGTGTCTCGTTGGGTCGTAAAATGCACTGCTGCCGCCAGCGAAAATGCAGCAAACAGTAAATGCTGTTTTTTTTTTTTGTAGCATAACCGTCGTAAGTTTTCTCGTCTTCTTTTTGATTGCATCCTGAATTGCGCATAAACCAAAGCATGTTCCATTTCAATTACCCTGGAAATGAGGTAAAATATATTTGCATTTTGGGCGGGAGTAGAAAGATCGGATTGATCTCCGATTCGCCGAGACGCATTTATGTGGAATAATGTAAATGGAACAGTTTTAACAAATCAGATAGCTATCGGATCAGAGAAAACACATGAAGTGACCAGGTGTAGAAAGGTCCTAAGATGCATTAGCAGGGTTCAGGTGTCTCAGAGGAACCACTTGCCAGGTGCTAGCTGTCCAGTTTGCTAGTTTTGAGAATTAGCTATGACTAAATATTCAGGAGATAGATATATGGACACTATAGGAGCAACTAAATTCAATTTGATCAAAACATTTATGTAAACAAACAAGTAAACAAATTTGTTTAAAATAAATACAAATATGTTTCCTCACATTTGCTGTGAGCTACGCTTAATCGCGTTATGGACACATTCGCCAAGATCTATTGTTTTACCTTTTTTATCACGTCGCAGGATCAAAGATTTAATGTTAGATACTAAACACTTTAACAGATAAGTAAGCAGATTGAGAAGTCGCAGTGGCGGTCTGCACACGTCTCGGAGAAACCCATATGCTAGCTGCTGAGCTGTCGTGTTTATGGTTTGAGGTTATTATTAATTAATAAGTAATTACGTTTGTAAGACAATTGCAAATAAATAAATACATACAAAAAACAAATAAGGAAATAAGTGAGTAAATCAGAATAAGAAATACTTTATAAATCCACAGGGAGTAATTGTTTTTTTTACCCCAAGTCACTAAAATATGAATACAAATATAGAATTCTGTATAAAAAGAAAGAAGATATAAGACTTATATGCACTGAGGTAATATATACGAACAATGTAAATAAAACTAAGATTTAAATAACTGTACAGGTAAAGGTGTATTGTTGCACAATGAGAGATGTTATTGTATTGATATTTTGTTGTACACAGTGTATATGTTGTTGTACTACAGTCTAATGGACAGGTAGGAAGTGACGCTCTGTGGCGCTCCTTCGTTGAACGAGTCCGCGACTGAACATACTCCGGTATCCGTTCAGGAAATCATGGAGCAAGTGAAAGACGATGACCATTAGCTTAGACGTCATCCTTCTTTCTGACACTACAAATTTGTCTCTCTTTGTCTGTTTAGTATTTTGTTTGTTAGCTGTTTATACATCCTCCTCTTTTGTTTCTGTAACATGCTGCCGGAGTCAGAGGTTTAATATTAGGTACACAATTAAAAGATTGTATGATATGGTGGTGTGAAAAGAATTGTTATTTGCACCTGACGGCTTCTTTTTCCGTCTGTTTGTTTTCTCACTCCAGCTGTTGTCAGAGACTCAGATCAACATGATGAAGGTTGTAAACTCTCTGCACGACGTGCTTGACGCAGTGCATAAGGACGCAGGCGGCGAGAGGGGGCTCCTGAAGGCGGATCTGCTTCAGAAGGCTCCGGTTCGCAGCGGCGTCCGGCCCAGAGGATGCGCCAGAGGAGACGGTAAAGCAAATGCCTTATTCCCTCGCTATCTAAAAGTGGACAGTTGGCTGTAATGAGCCTCAGTGCTCTGCACAGCTTGCAGACTTCCCTCAGGCTGGTCCTTTCTCTCTGCAGGCTCTCTGAGTGACTGATGCCATTCGGAGGCAGCATGTGAAAGATGACACGTCGTGTCTGACATTTTAAGATGATAAATGATAACGTTAGGTGCTTTTTTCTTTCTTTTCTCACAGGCTCCCATCCCAGAGACTGCAGTGATATATACGCCAGTGGACAGAGGGAAGATGGGATCTATTCGGTGTTTCCTATTCACTTCCCATCAGGTTTCCAGGTTTACTGTGACATGAGCACTGACGGAGGAGGCTGGACGGTGAGTCTCCGGTTAAACACCTTTAATTCAGCACATTAATCCTTGATAATTTATCCTTTTGCTCCATACTCCATGATTAATGGACTGGGACCTATAGAATTTACCATTTTAAGGGTTTTTCATACTGCCTTTAATCCTGGGTTACTGTTGTTTAAAAACCCTGCTTTTAACCTGGGGAAACTTGAGAAACTTGTAATCCAGGGTCTGTGTTTGCACTGATTTTACCCGGGGTTATGAAACTCTGCTCTGAGGCAGACTTAGCACCACGTTTTTTTTTGGTGTTAGCCCCATATTGTGTTGCCAGATGTGTACAGTGTGAATGTTAGACATCATCATACATCAACTGAACAGTGTGAGACAGTGTGAACATCATGTGAATGTCACATGATTTGTACAGTCACAAACCCTCATCCCGAAGGACTTAAAAAAAAAGTGCTCAATAAATACTCAATAAATCGATAAATACTTCAACACTACTTCACTAGGTTACAAACTTAAGACACCATCATGTGTATATTTAAAAAAAATCACACATCAGAGATGGGGGACTCGAGTCATATGGCTTGACTAGTCGCAAATTTGAGATGACTTGACTTGTCTTTGACTTGACATTCATGACTTGAGACTTGACTCGGACTTGAGTTAAATGACTCAGAGATGGGGGACTCGACCTGACCGGAGTCTGACTTAAGTCGCAATTTTGAGATTTGAGACTTGCTTGACAGATATTAAAAAAAGACTCGACTTGAGTTTAACTTGACATTCATGACTTGAGACTTGACTCAGACTTGAGTTAAATGACTTAGAGATGGGGGACTCGACTTGACTCGAGTCGGACTTAAGTCGCAATTTTGAGACCTGCTTGACAAATATTAAAAAAGACTCGATTTGACTTTGACTTGACATTCATGACTTGAGACTTACTTGTGACTTGCACATGTGTGACTTACTCCCACCTCTGCTGAGAGAGGAACAGTCGAGCAGTGAAGGTGGATCAGAGGGTGTGAGGTGCAGGGCGAGGAATGACAAGAGCTTTGAAGTAACACAAGTCTATGACGGTAAACGACACAATTCCATGTTCCAGTCTGAGTGACGCATGTAGAAATCTGCACGGTAACTCTACGGCTCGATCAGCTGCTGTGCCCTGCGTAAACTCACGCAAATTTCTCTTTCACATTTATATAAATGCTACTACTAGTGCTATATTTACATTGCTTCCTTTAAAGCAATTACACTCGCTGCTGTGTGAAAGAGCAGTCACACACAAGCTCAAGTGTTTGTGTTAAAGCTGACAAGCTTCCAAGAGGCAATTTTACGTCCCTGTTTTGTTTTCTTTCGTACTGCTTTATTTGTAGCATACACAGCAGATTCATGTGGTTGATGAGCAAGATGAAAACAGGCTGTGGGGCAGAATCGAGTCCACTTTTGTACCCAAAGTGTGTAATTTCAGCCTCCAGCCTCTCTGAACTGCACCTTCATAAGCATCTAAAATTTGAAGGTGTTTATCTTCAGCCATTAATTCTGTGTAAGGTTATAAGACAAAGAGAAAAACCGAAAGCCAACAGAGTCCTGACTGGTTTATATAAGACTTTACACGGATTGTAAATGTCCGATTTCCATTTTACTGTGCTGTAATGCGTATGTGACAAAATGACTAGGTGCAGTTACCACCAACAGGAGCGAAGACAGCACAGCACATCGATCTGTGGCAAAGAGCATACACTGCTTCCCCTTCACCTCATATGATAACATGCATTTGTTTGCTGGTGAATTTTATTCACGAACCTCAAATCTCCCTCTAGAACGTTTCGTGTTAGCGGCGAGGAAAACGATTTGGAACGCTAGTCGTACCGCTCGCTGATAACCGTTATCACTACGGCAACCAGTAGCAGGAACGCCTACTGGCGACTTCATAGCAAAGCGATCGTATGCTGTATGTGTGAACATAGCATTAGTCAGAGAAGTAGCCAGAGGTGAAACTCCAAAGGAGCTGAAGGAATCTACAGCTCAGATGACAGAAGCTGTTCATAGCATGAAGTCATAGTCAAGGAGAACTCAAAGAAATCATGAGGGAGCTGTGAATGTAAAACAAAAACAAATATAAAAAAAAAATCAAAATGAAAGACATTTCATTCATATCAACCTGCATGTCATGTGTATAGCATTGGCATTCACTACATTTCCGGGGTTTGGTTACCACGACGTAAAGAGGGCGTTTCTGGAGGTCTTGGAAAAACGCCTTCTTTCAAAAAAAAAGAGCATACCAGCGATTTATAAAGAAGGACAAAACAGTCATACAGGTAGATTTTATATCTATTATGCTTTATTATCTTACAGATAAGTTATTTTCAAAAACAAATAAACAACCCAAATCTACGGTTAGGGTTAGGGTTAGGGTTAGATGATCAAATCCACGGCCACGCCTGCCCGATGACGCAATATCTGTTACGCTGTTCTGAAATCCCTGGAAATAAGTGCATCCCGTATAGCATTGGCGATGGAGAATGAAAAAACTTTTAGTTTTAGTGCATGCTGAAACATTTGCATTTGGAGGAACAATATATAATATTTATTTAAAAATAAAAAAAATAAAAATGCAAGTGTGTGTTTGTGTGTTTGTGTGTGTGTGTGTGTGTGTGTGTGTGTGTGTGTGTATATATATGTGTGTGTGTGCATATATATATATATATATATGCACACACACACATATATATACACACACACACACATATATACTCACACACACACATATATATATATATATATATATATATATATATATATATATATATATATATATATATATATATAAAATTTTATAAATGACTACATTTCTACATCCTAATAACAAGCTTGATTACCACGTGTCTGCCCCGATCTTCTCGTGTGTTCACATGGTGATTGTGTTGAGATCATTAAAATTACGCATCCTTCTGGATTACCATATCACTGTAACACGTTTTGCTATTTTGGATGTTAAATACAACATGATTACAATTAGAACATAAACAGAACAAAAGGATTATGAACCATTTATAGGTACAGATCTAATTAAAGCATGGTTACATTACTCTCCTGTCCTCATCGCTGTTCACGCTAGTAAGTGGCAACGCCAGAGGTGGCAATTAATTTCATGCGAAACCCTGCTCTCACGCTGGCAGTGACGTGATGTGACAAAGCAGCTGGAAGTTATTCAGTCGCAGTGTTAGTTTCAGGGAGGGCTAAAATTCATGCAAATGATAAGCAATGTGGCTCCCAGCGAGGATCAGGAACAGCAGTACACGTCTTGGTTGATGTTTGAGAACAGCATGGTGTTTTCACCTTTCTATTTGGGTCCATCAAACTTTTTATTCCCATGATATCTTTTGGCTAATTAATCCCAGTAATAAACAAAAGATTGCCTTATTATCGGAGGTGCTGCACCCAGTGTACACTTTCTTATTTATTAGGAATACAAATACTGAGAGGAGACTCCCTTTGCTCACATATTAGCCTTGATTCCTCCTGGCAAGACGTTCTTTTGAGTTTGTGGTCCACGTTGACATGATCACAGTTCCCGTGGATCTTGCACACTGCTCTGGATCTCCTGTTCTACCACATCTCAATGTTCTACTGGGTTCAGATCCGGTGACTGGGAAGACCTCCGAAGTATGTAGACTCTAATCGGAGACGACTTTCGCTTTGTGACATGGCTCTCATCCTGCTCATCGAGAGCCGTTAGAAGAATAAATTGTGGCTATTAATGGATTCAGATGTTCATGTTCATCAACAATACTGTGGCATTTATGCTATGATTGATTTTTTGTTTACAAGCCCAAAAGAAAACCTTCCCATCACCATTAGACCACCTCCACCAGCCTGGACTGTTGATTCAAGACAGATTGTGTCCATGGATTCATGCTGTTGGTGCCAAATTCTGACCATACCATCTGTGTTCCTCAGCAGAAATCCAGATCCATCAGACCAGGCTGCGTTTTTCCAGTCTCCATCTTTCCACTGTTGCTGACAGACGTGGAACATGACATGGTCTTCTGCCTTTGTAACCTGTTTGCCCACGAAATGATGTACATTCTGAGATGCTCTTCTGCTCACCACAATTGTACAGAGTGTTTATCTGAGTTACTGTCTTACGGCCTTTTTACCAAAGCATTTCTATCTGCAGAATTGTTTCTCATTAGGTGATTTTTCTTGCACTATTCTGAGCAAACTCTAGAGACTAGCATTCATAGAAATACTCAAACCAGCCCTTTTGACACCGAGAATCATGTTACTTTTCGAAGACTTTTCGAAAAGTAACTCATGTTACTTTAATCACGTCTTTTCGAAGACTGATGCTTGATGTGAACATCTGCTGATATAAAAAAAAAAAGGGAAACAGAGTTATGTTGTGCGCGCCACAAAGTTTACTGTATTTGGTATAACAGGCTAGATTGAGATGGTTTGGACATGTACAGAGGAGGGAGATGATTATATTGGTAGAAGGAGGTTGGAGATGGAGCTGCCAGGTAAGAGGTCAAGAGGAAGTCCAAAGGGGGGATATACTGTATGGATGTGTTAAACGAGGACATGAAGGTAATTGGTGCGAGAGTAGAGGATGCTGAGGATAAAGTTAGGTGGAAACGGATGATTCACCGTGGCGACCCCTAACGGGAAAAGACGAAGGTAGAAGACGATGAGGTGATGTATACCATCTGTGAAACAAGTTAGTTATCGTTTATGCTAAAGCAGCTTTAATCAGTCATTCCCTCAGCATCTCTCTCTCTTTCGTTCTCTCTCTCTCGTTCACACAATAAGACAAAAAAAAATACAGCTTCTCATATTACAGATTAACAGCAAAAATTAGAGTTACAAAGTGCTGATACTGGAGACTCCTTTCAAAAATATCAATAAATGTCTCCTTAAAGAAAAGGAAAAACCCATCACCATGTCAACAATTACACACGATTTCTGAAATCTCTTTACGCCACCCATTTTTAATACACGTCCTCGTGTAACTATATTAGTTACTATAGAAACGAGCATCTAAGAACAAGTGCGTTGACAGAATCCTCGACTAAGCTGACAGAAACACACATTTTCTATACGTACCCTTTCTATCCCATCTGAAAAGGGGACATATTGAACATGAGTGCGTTTTCCCCACTCGTTCCCTCCTGAGCATATCGTCAGCAGTGAGAGACTGTAGAGGAGGAAGAAAGCCGAGAGAAAGAAATTCATCATCGCTGGCCTCCAGCCTTTTTTTTTCTTCCTGACAAGGATGTGGGGCTTGAAGGAGCAGATTGAGTTCAGAGAGCAAAAGGAAAAAATATGAAGAAAGTGAGAGGAAGGGAAGCAGAAGGTAGGTGTTGGTTAAAAAAAGAGAGAGAGAGAGAGAAAGAGAGGAGAGAAGGAAGAGGAACTGTTTTATCGTGTATCGTTCACACTCTTTAACTCGCAGCGCCGTTCAGCAGACGCATACAAATAAAGTGCCTCCGTACCGTTTTTTTTTTTTCTTCTTCTTCTTCCATCCCTTGCTTAAATTCTCTCGTGTTACTTTATTAATTAAAAAATTCTTTCCATTTCTGCCACATGGAGCGAGAAAGAAAAAGATTAAAACGACAGAGAAAGGAGCACAGAGGGAGGCGGAGATACACATCATACATACACAAAATCTGTCACGCAAATGGCTTGAGAGAGAGAGAAAAGCAAGAAAACTAAGAAAAAGGATTTAGGCAGGATTTGGAAAAAAAAAAAAAAGCTTCAAATTCTCTTAAAACAGAACATCTCTCTAACAAACAGTGGTTAATTGGAGCAGAGAGCTTAGGTGCCATAATCAGATGTAGACACATCTGTGGAACAGCTGCGACTGTCTGTAATAATCGTCCTGTGTCCACATTTGTTTTTCTCTTAAAAACTACAGACTGGACATCTTCTATAACACGTCTGCTGTCATATCTATTACAAGCTGTTCCTGGGTTTTTATTACATGCTATTCGAGGTAAATTCATCTTCATGGCCGTGCACTGAGCATGAAACCATTGGCATTCCGACCACCGTGACTATCTACAGCCGGGCTATTCGATTGTACCTGTGCTCGCAAGGTCATTTGTTCCGACCCTTCAGGAAACCCAGTGTGAAAAAGACATCTCTAGCATAACTATAGTTCAGTTGGACAACAGACCCTACAGTTATAAAGTGATGCATGTTAGTATCTGTTAGTATCATTTAGTCATTCTTACACATAAAGGGCATTAAAATGAATAATCACACATCCCTCACAGCCCAGTACCTGCACCACTGTATGTGTATTACACGCTTGCTAAATCTAAAAAATGTCATTTCTCTTATTAGAATGCAGCATAAATGTTTGCCAATTGTGGTCATACTAAAATTATTTATTTTGATTAACCATATTTTGAACTTTTTTTTATGTTCACTTAAAGGTGGGGTCTCCGTTGTTTGAGAAATGCTTCAGAAAACTGTGTTGGCAAAAACAAAAAAACAAAACAAACGTGTAGCCAATGAGCAGAAAGGGGCGTGTCTTGTCAATAGAGTGTGTTCAGTGTGCATGTGTGACATTAGCAGAAAGCGGTTTTAACATTGACATGGAGGATAAAAACAAAGAAAGAAAGAAAGCAAAGAAAGGCTTACGATAAGGCAAGAAGTAGGACGTGTTAATATAGGATCAGCTTTCCAGCGCTGGAGAACTGAACGTCTTCCGCGTGAAATGGAGATAAACCTTTCACGGTACAACACGCAGTACTACAAAAACACATTTGTATTACCATAGTATTACTCATTGAGTTCATTTATTGATAAAAATATACCCTTGGTCAGCTGCCCTAACAGGTTCCGCCATAATACTTGTCTGGGTTATACTTGTCTGGTGTATGTGTGGGGCGGAGCTATCAAAACAGGGGTGGGACGCATTTGAGTTAGGGGCGTGTTTGTTTTGGTGATTTCAAATGTCAACATTGGCTTTCAAACAACGGAAACCCCGCCTTTAAGTCTCAGTTAAACGAGTGTGATATAGCTCGATGAGTTACCTATTTGAACATAGAAAATGTCTACTTGGGCATCTTATAATGCTCCGATGTTGTAACGCTGTTTTAAAATACAACACGAACATGTTTAAATGTAGAGAAAAAAGCTTACTTGGGTGTCTTTTGGTGCAAAAACACAACATATGGACTCCTATATTGTTTTTGTGTCATCACTCCTATTACAAGCCAGATCTTTTCAGCCCCATATCGACCTAATTGAATAGCAATGATTTACAGGCTCTCTGAAATGAGTTGTCTGATTTTTAAATAGCAAAGAACAAACAAACAAATGTCTTTTTTTTTTTATAGACCTTAAATTAATAAAGAACCGACGTGCCAAGCAACGTTAGTGGATCTATCTTCTTTTCACATTTGAAGAAAATTGGCCTTTCCGTGTCCACCTTGTTTATACATAACAAGATGTTTCAGAAAAATGAGTAAGACTGATCAGCCTCACAACACGAACAGAAGGAGTCCTCCGAATGTCTCGTTTGTGTCGAAGCTGAATTTCTGAATTCCTTTCACCTTCAGCAGAAAGAAGAGAAAATACAGCTTGTTATGTTAAAAAAAAAAAAAAAGTCCAGATTGTGAAGGTTTCAGTCTGTCTGACTTCACTGGGTCGCATCCTGGCTAATTGCCAGATGAGCAGCGCTGGCGAGTCTTCACACATTTCTGGGTGCCACTTGCATGTGTGAAAGAGGTTCTTCTTGCTCCTGCATGCAGATCCTGAAAGCAGGCACTCGCTGACAGCATGAGTTTAAAAACCTTTTTTTAGACTCTGTGTCATCTGCGACAGGGTGTTTGAAAGTATTTGCACTTCATGTTGAGAGCTCAGTGGCTCAAGGAGATTTTTTTTTTCACACGCTGACACACCGCTTTTCCGTAGGGTTGACGCCTGTGCCGCGCCGGCCTAATAGCACGACCGATTCCTGCACCGTGGGATGCAGCGCTGACATTTGGAGCTTCAAAGCTCATTTAACAATGAGGGTCACACAGCGTTTCCGTCTCAGTCTCCTTCTGGTGGTTTCCATCAATTTCTGATTACTTTGTGCTTGGATGCGCTGGTTTGCTTTTTTGTTTTGCCTGGTCTTTGTGCGGGTAGTCTTAGACACATGTGAAGTAATTCTGTAAAGTGAAGCGAGTACTGTAAGTAAATCCATACAGGGAGTGTCTTTCCTATTTGGGAAATACAGGCCATTCATTCATTGATTCATTTTCTACCGCTTATCCGAACTTCTCGGGTCATGGGGAGCCGAGGAACGACTCCCAGAGGATCTCAGATGTCTTTGGGCATCAAGGCAGGATACACCCTGGACGGAGTGCCAACCCATCGCAGGGCACACACACACTCTCATTTACTCACTACGGACAATTTTCCAGAGATGCCAATCAACCTACCATGCATGGGGGAGGAAACCGGAGTACCCGGAGGAAACCCCCGAGGCACGGGGAGAACATGCAAACTCCACACACACAAGGCGGAGGCAGGAATCGAACCCCCAACCCTGGAGGTGTGAGGCGAACGTGCTAACCACTAAGCCATCGTTCTATCACTCTGATACTTCCACAAGACCCTTCCAAAGGTCTCGTCTACTTTGCTCTGCTGTCATTCCTGCTACTCTTAGCGCTCGCGCTGTTGTAGTACAGTGTAACGCTCAGGTTTTGATGACCTTACCTTAGAAAATGCTGGGAGATAAAAAGAAATGTTAATTCCGCAATGGGGAAAAGTCTTGCTGTATATTTTCTTGATATTTTCCCCCCTCAGGGTTTTCAGTTGTGAACAAATGATGAATGTTTTTGCTAGGCAACTCTAGTGTGCCGTGCATTTCTATGTTTCGGTTGCCTAGACAACTTAAATCGAGCATCATCATGGCGAAGAAAGAGAAGCTGCACTAATCTGTCCCGGCATTACATGTAAAAACTTTTACTTAATTCTTACAAATAATTTTCTTCATCATGTTTAACAGCTTGCCGAGCGTGTGCAGTAAGTAGAAGAGCTATTCAATGCCCTTTCTGCTTAAATATTAAATGCGTGTAAATGATGATATTTTTGCCATATAGTTGTATCATTCGGTGGATGCTTTTATACAGAGCAACGTTTTTTTACTTTATACAATTGAGCAAATGAGGGCCCTGCTCAGGGGCCCAGCAGCATCAGTTTGGTGGGCCTGGGCTTTGATCTCACAACCTTTTAATAGTCCAACAACTTTATCACTACTCATCCATTGGCCTTCACATTCCCACAGATATTAAACTGATAAGAACAGATCTTATGCCAAGAGGAAAAGAAGTGATTAAGAAATGATCGTCTGTCATCATTTGTTCTAAATAACTGGTCTAAAGAAAACTAAACAGCACTACAGCCAGAACATCCTTTAGCCAGCCTTTGTGATAATACCACTTTGAATTGTGTAACTTTACTACGAAATGTTTTCTTCTTCTCCGTTCGTCTTTTCCCGTTAGGGGTCGTGACA
Organism: Tachysurus fulvidraco; assembly: GCF_022655615.1. NCBI lineage: Eukaryota > Metazoa > Chordata > Actinopteri > Siluriformes > Bagridae > Tachysurus > Tachysurus fulvidraco. Next base: position 5,724,434 of record NC_062531.1, read on the forward strand.
GCGAAACATCTGTTTCCACCTAACTTTATCTTTAGCATCCTCTACTCTCGCACCAATTACCTTCATGTCCTCTTTTAACACATCCATACAGTAAATCTCCTCTTTGGCCTTCCTCTTGACCTCTTACCTGGCAGCTCCATCTCCAACATCCTTCTACCAATATAACCATCTCCCTCCTCTGTACATGCCCAAACCATCTCGATCTATCCTCTCTGTCCTTGTCCCCAAAACAGCCAACCTGAGCTGTCCCTCTGATGTGCTCGTCCCTAATCCTGTCCATCCTCGTCACTCCTAAAGAGAACCTCAACATCCTCATCTTTTCCTCACAGCTACAGTCTCTAACCCATACAGCAGAGCTGCTCTTACTACTATAGACAGTATATCTACTATGCCATGTGTTGTATTTTTAATGTGGAAGTTGGGGTCAGAGCACAGAGTCAGCCATGATGCTGAGTGTTAAGGGCCTTGTTCAAGGGCCCAACAGTGGCAGCTTGGCAGTGCTGGGACTTGAACCCCACTCAACAACCCAGAGCCTCAACGTTTTGAGGCACCATTGCCCACCGTCTACATCTAGCCAACTGATATTGTATCGTTTGATTGTAGATACTTAAATATTGAACTATCTGCTTATCGATCCAAAGAAATACCAGGAAATAAAGTGGAGTCTACCTTATTTACTGTCGATGGTGAGCACTCCTAAGTAAGGAGAACTTTCTGACATTTTCTTTGTTTGTTTTTATAACCCACCAAGTTCCGAGCTTTAGACGAGCGCATCATTAACTATGCAGCCTCGTTATTCATCTAACTGGAAATAACGATGTCTTACAGTCACACACATGAACCACCTGGAAAGCTGACTTGAATTTATCCATGCAGTTTAATCTACGAGTTGCGTTGGCAACCGCAAGCATGACCTCAACACGTTCCCCTTGAACATAAATGTTTTATTAACATTTTATTGTGGTGAAAGGAATTAAAACGAATGTTCCATTTATATCGATATAAAGCGAGCGTATGACTGACGCTAAAGTGCCTCTCATGAAATATTTATTTTGCCCGTTAAAGTGAATTTTTACGAATGCTTGGTCACAAGTACGACCGTGGGTGCAGTCACGAGTGCTTTTTAAGTTTTATAGTTCTTTTTTTTTTTTTTTTTTTTTTACCTTTGTGTTTTCCTCAAACGGTCGCTTCTCGGCGCTATTTTGTGATTTATCGTTTTTTGTGAACAAAGACAAGAATTTTGATTCCTGTGAAGAACATATTGTGTTCTTTCATCCACTCTGTAAAGCAGCAGGCCTTGAGGACATTACTGCTGTCCAACTTCATTATATATCACCAGTGCCGGTTTCCCGCCGTTACCTTTTAACAGCTCCATTAATCCCAGAAGACATTAAGGAATGAGCTATTTGCATAAATCTGAGAGAGAGGGAGCAATAACAATGTACAGAACTGTAGTGCTCTCCTGGCTCTTTCTTTCTGATCCATTAAGCTCATATCCCTTTTTCAGTATTTTTCAGAAGTTTTTTTTTCCCTCTCTCGTTCTCACTCCCTTGGTAATTAGTTGCAAATTAAAAAGTCAGATTTAATGAAGCCAGTTAACTTGTTGCCAGCTGCATCAAGCATAAGATCACATGGGACTTCAGCATGGCGATGAGAAGCACCTCATGTCTCTGACATTTGAATAGATGCAAACAGGCAGCCTGCTGAGAAATCTTGTCGAGGGACGACTAAGCCGTCGTGATAATGATAACCAGCAGATGTTTCACAAGTTGCTGGGAATTTATTAGCGGTTAGCTATCAATAAACCGAATGCAGGACAGGAAGTATAACGTTTATCTCCAACCAAAGCTAACAGGCTTCTAGCTACCATCATCAGGATGGGGTTTGAATCATCTGTGTAATTATCTGTGTATGACTTTGTGATTAGTGCAATAACAACAATTATTCTGTAGAGCATCAGGCAATTTGTCATTTTAAAACGGTATCATTAAAAAAAAAAAAAAAGGCAAAACGATTACACTATTTTTCTCAACAAATTTTGGGTGTGATTTAAAGGTTTTTTTTTTTTTTTACAGAATATATTAAATTATAAAAATTATTTATTTAATTATTGTTTATTTGTTTCAGGCACAAAGAAAATTTGTGTTCTATTTGTTTTATTTCGTACTGCCAAGATGGGCTGATTTATTTATTTATTTTTTAATTTCTTGTGTGTGTGTGTGTGTGTGTGTGTGTGTGTGTGTGTGTGTGTGTGTGTGTGTGTGTGTGTGTGTGTGTGTGTGTGTGTGTTGTATTTGCATAAATTAATTTAGTCCTCTCACAGTTGTGCAATTTTAGCTGCTGTGATTGTGAGTAATGATTTTATTTTCTGTTGTTGTTCCATTTATTTCATTTTCATTTCCCTCATACTCCTTTATAAAATAAACACAGTTCTAGTATAATGCCACACAAATACACACACAGTCATATACTGTATATATATGAATTATATATATATATATATATACACAGTACAGACCAAAAGTTTGGACACACCTTCCAAAAGTTTGGGACACACCACCTTTTCAACAGGACAATGACCCCAAACACACCTCCAGGCTGTGTAAGGGCTATTTGACCATGAAGGAGGGTGATGGGGTGCTGCACCAGATGACCTGGCCTCCACAGTCACCGGACCTGAACCCAATGGAGATGGTTTGGGGTGAGCTGGACCGCAGAGTGAAGGCAAAAGGGCCAACAAGTGCTAACCATCTCTGGGAACTCCTTCAAGACTGTTGGAAGACCATTTCAGGTGACGACCTCTTGAAGCTCATCAAGAGAATGCCAAGCGTGTGCAAAGCAGTAATCAAAGCAAAAGGTGGCTACTTTGAAGAACCTAGAATATGACATATGTTCAGTTGTTTCACACTTTTTGTTATGTACGTATATAATTCCACACGTGTTAATTCATAGTTTTGATGCCTTCAGTGTCAATCTACAATTTTCATAGTCATGAAAATAAAGAAAACTCTTTGAATGAGAAGGTGTGTCCAAACTTTTGGTCTGTACTATACATATATATATATATATATATATATATATATATATATATATATATATATATATATATATATATATATATATATATATATAATTGTACAGAGATGTGATTATAGACAATAATGTAATGTAGATGAAAGTAGGTGGAAATTTAAACTGACAAATTATATTTGAATATATTTGTATATGTAAATATACTGTTTGTTATACTGGTGTTCGGTGCTTATGAATCAACTCTTTGTTGTCTAATTCTATAGCTTATATCCGCTAGTGATATGACTCTTAATTATTTCTAGACAACTTTTTTCTTTTTAGAACAGATGTCGTTTTACTTTGTATTATCACAGTGAAATGAATTCAGAATCATTTTTAAGGCTCAGTGTCCTGAATCTGATGGCAGAGAAAGTAGCGTTCTTTATATAGCACTAATGATTAATGCAGCTAAGAGAACAGTGACAAGTCTGTGCTGTGCTTGAGACTTACAGTAGGGAGTAAAGCTGTGTAAGCTAGAACTAGTCACAGCGACATGGAGAGAAAGTAGTCCTGACTACATGGTGTCTCCTGTAGATGTGTGTAACAGCTCATTCACAGGCCAGAGAAAAGCGTGCAGGAATGTGTCATGTGTGAGACACTAAGCAACACTGTCCTTAGCTTATTCTGAGTCTCGGCATTTTTAAATTTCTTCCTTCCTTCCTTCCTTCCTTCCTTCCTTCCTTCCTTCCTTCCTTCCTTCCTTCCTCTCTCCCCGGGCGCCGCAGCATAAATGGCTGCCCACTGCTCCGGGTGTGTGTTCACGGTGTGTGTGTGTTCACTGCTGTGTGTGTGCACTTTGGATGGGTCAAATGCAGAGAACAAATTCTGAGTATGGGTCACCGTACTTAGCCGTATGTCACGTCACGTCACTCCCTGTCATCCTTCTTCCTTCCTCCCTCCCTGTCATCTTCCTTCCTTCCTTCCTTCCTTCCTTCCTTCCTTCCTTCTTTTCTACCATCCTACCTACCTTCCTTCCTTCCCTCCTTTCAACCCTCCCTGTCTCCTTCCTTCCTTTCTCCTTTTAACCCTCTCTGTTTCTTTTATTTCTTCCTTCCGTCCTTACTTCCCTCCTTCCTCCTTTCCTTCCTTCCTCCCTTCCTTCCTGCCTTCCTTCCTATCCTCCTTCCTCTATTCCTCCCTCCCTGTCATCTTTCTTCCTTCCCTCCTTTCCTCCCTCCCTGTCATCTTTCTTCCTTTTTCCTTTTAACCCTCTCTGTCTCCTTCCTTCCTTCCTTCCTTCCTTCCTTCCTTCCTTCCTTCCTTCCTTCCTTCCTTCCTTCCTTCGATGTGTGAAGCATTATATCCACCCTTTGGTTTGTTTGGCCAGAGTTTTTAGTTCTGAAGAGATCTAAAATAAACACATAATCTTCATATATTCATAGGATGAATAACAAAATAAAAGAAAAAAAAAACAGCACCACTAATTTCTTCTCGGTCACGTTGTATAAAATGTGACCTCAGAGTCTTCTGCCGTCACACCACTGCAACTAAAAGTGTAGTTTTGGAAAGATTTCTTACTTCTTCGGACAGTTCATCCTTGTACCCTTTTAAACAGGCACTATTTGTAATCTTTTTCTCCAAAGGGACAAACCAAAGTACCATTAATGCTTCAGAAGGAACCGTCTAATCCTCCTGAGAGGAGTGTACTTAGTTATAAGCTCCATTTTACCAAATTGCTTCGACACAAATAAAACATGGGAAAACACACAGTCCATTTTCAGATCCTGCGCACACTCGGAATCTCTGCGGCGCCCGTTTATGTGCCGCATGAAGAGTTACGCATCCTGTGAAAAAGTAGTGAGGAGTCTTAGTGAGTATCTGCAAAGTTGTTTTCACCAGATGCTATCTGTATAATCCTTGATTGCCCAACTGGCTTTTATTGATTTACTAGTGGAGGAGACGCACAAGTCCACTCGCACAATTCAGTGTGCAGGATATTAGCAGGGGTTAGATTGCTGATGGGCTGCAGATGGTACCAGTGATTTCCACTCACCACTTCTCCCAGTCTCATTTAATTGGACAGATTGCATTTTACATGATTAATCAGTATTTAGAAATTATACCGAGGATAAACTAACACAGCAGTCCGACGTATAGCAAGTCCTTTTTGACGGTTTGCGGTTTTGTAAATGAATCAGATCTCATTTAGAATTAAAAATCGTGCATAGGGATGGACAGCAAATGCAATTAGATTAACGATGCTACGAAAGCAGGTGAATGTAGAGCGCTAATTCTCTTTTAGGGATGCACTTATTTCCAGGGATTTCAGAACAGAGTGACAGATATTGCGTCATCGGGTAGGCGTGGCCTATTTGATCATCTAACCCTAACCGTAGTTTTTGGTCGTTGATTTGTTTTCGAAAATAGCTTAACTGTAGGATAATAAAGCATAATAGATATAAAATATAAAATCTACCTGTTTTGTCCTTCAATATCCATCGTAGGTATGCTCTTTTTTTTTTTTTTTTTTTTTTTTTTTAAGAGATCGTTTTTCCAAGACCTCCAGAAACATGCCCACATTACATCATAGTAAAGAAACCCCTGGAATTTAATGAACGCCTTCTCTTTTAAGCTTTTTCACCACTACACCGGCGCTCGACTTATCAGGCATTTTCGATCATTCTAAACAAATAAATTATTTTATGGTCTTTATATATCGTTTTAATTTTGATGTAAGATGAGTCACGACTCTGTTCGCGTTTTTCTGTTTTGTCTATCGGGACACCGAATTTTAACGGTTGAAAAATAACGCCTTCAAATTCGAGTTGCTTATGAATAAGCACTTAAGGTTTCACAGACAGCAGAAATGGCGATTGAAAAACATTTGTGTATTGTAAACATAATACTTTGTCATGAATATATTCTCTCTATGAAGCTAGAAAAAAAATGTCATGAAAATACAAATTCACTTAAAGCCCTGAGTGTTAATTTTCATATGGCATTAACCAATAGGATGGAGTGGGACATGACAAAGATATTCAACGCTGAACACGGACACGTTTTTATGACTGAAAAAAAAAAAAAGAAGAGTTAAATACTGACTATACGGAGAGGGTGTACATATGGGCCGGATGAACACTCTCCAGGAACTGAGGGCAAACGAGCTACAGTAGTACCTCATATCAGCGTCCTGCTTTACTTCAGTAAAGAGCTCATTTCCTTCTCTGGATTAAGGCCCTGATCTGATTAGGAGTGAAATTGAAGTCTAATATGTGGAATGACTTTGCATTTCTATGTAAGAATCTTAATGTCTCAGCCATATGTGCAGCTTTCGGCTCAATTGAACAAGTCAGTGTAACTTTTTTCATTCATATGTGCTGTGTAGTGCAAAATGTTGATATTTTATTTACACTAAGACGTGTTGGAGGTTTCTTTAAATTCATTCGGTGATTAAATTACGTTTTAATTAAATCATTCGTTCACGTGTTCTTTCGTCGTCGGTACAGTGGCTTCCAAATCCTTGTTCCTTGGGAAGTCGTGGCTTTGGGAAGTCATGGCCTAATGGTTAGAGAGTCTGACTCCTAACCCAAAGGTTGTGGGTTCGAGTCTCATGCCGGCCACGACTGAGGTGCCCTTGAGCAAGACACCGAATCCCTCCGCTGCTACGAGTGTGTGTTCATGGTGTGTGTGTGTGTGTGTTCACTGCTGTGTGTGTGTGCACTTTGGATGGGTTAAATGCAGAGAACGAATTCTGAGTATAGGTCACCGTACTTAGCCGTATGTCACGTTACTTTCACTTTTTTCACTTTCATTTTGTCCTGGATTCATAAGAAAACCATGTGTACACTTATTCATACAAAAAGAAAAAAACAAAAAAAAAAAACGTACTGAAATCAAGAGGTTTTGGAGGTGCTAAGAACCCTGAGAACATTTTAAAGATCCATGCAGATCAGGATCACACCAGAGAGCCCTGAAGCTGTGAGGCAGCAAAACTACCTGCTGTCGTGCCGGCGTTCAAAATGATAAATGAAATTATATTTAGCTTATATGCGTTCACATGCATGGAACTCTCTACTGAAGCATTTGAAATGTCATTAGCGTCAACTTGAAAAATATCCCATTTGATATATAAATATTGCAAAAGGTGGGAATGTGATCTCATTCTGCCTCGAAATGACAGTTTAGTACCTAGAACACATCATGTCAAATAGTGGGTATACTGTTCATGATTACAGCATAATCTCATGCATAAAAACAGTCAAGAACAATTCAAATACAAAGATTAATATCAGACTTGTATTTAAACGTGTTTGTATTTATCCCCAACGAACAATCCTGAGGTGACTGAAGTGACTGTGGTGAGGAAAAACTCCCTTAGATGGAAGGGGAAGAAACCTTGAGACTCAAAAGTGCACCTCATCCTCATTTGGGTGACACTGGAGGGTGTGATTATACACTGTTATAAACACAGGAGAGGTTTATTAGGACTAATGTCCTTTTCTAGAGTCAGATACAGTCTGATAATTGTGTATTGATTAGAAGGTTTTTGATTAGGAACACTAAAGCTTTAAAGGAGAATCAGGACCAAAATTACAATAAGAAGCTAAAATAAACAGAGATGGTCGATATGTTGGCCTCGCACTTCTGGGGTTGGGGGTTTGATTCTCAGGAAAACGCTGTACACATAGCAACAACACAGTGAGCTCAATTCCTGTTTCCTCTCTCTCTCTCTCTCTCTCTCTCTCTCTCTCTCATTTTAGTGCAGGTGAATGTTGGCATGCTGTCTCTGGCTTTAATTCAGTGCTGTTGGATCTTTGTCATATAGTGATTGTGTTTACATGCACACTAATAACGTGTTAATTATCTCATCTTTGGCACAGATCAATGATCAAATGTGCAGGTAAACAACATCCTGTGATATGTTTATCTCTGTAATTGAGTCATTCGGTATGTTTATGTCGTTAATCTCTTATAACTTGCCTCTAGCTATTACACATATTACAAACAGCTCTTCGAAATAAACATGGAAGACTGGAATGGCTTATTCCTAACTCTGAGACACACCTTTATCGGAGCTTGTTGATTAGAAATCGAATTGATTGATGAAAGAGACAGAAGTAGTAGAAGAGAGAAGAAATATGATTATTTGGCCGAGACAAATTTTGCAATAATCGGCCACTTAAGTGTATAGAATTATAACAAATCACATTAAAAGGAAAATCGGAAAGTGGTAACTCAGTGCTTAATGTGTTGGACTTCTACTCGGGAAGGTTGTGAGCTCAAGCCCCAGGGCAACCAAGCTGCCGCTACTGGGCCCCTGAGGAAGGCCCTCAACCCTCAATTGCTCCGCTGTATAATTGAGATAAATGTAAATTGTAAAAGAAATCAGAAGAGGCTGGTAAGGGAACAATTGTTTATACAGTATATAGCTGCTATAAAGTATTATTAAATAATAACAGGAACATTTTTCAGAAGACTATGTAACTACAAACGGATAAAAAAAAGTACGATGTAAATAATCGTTCTGTAAATAATACAAAATTGTCAGCAGGAGTGAATTCCTGTGGCGTAAAACACTTCGCGTCGTTCAAACACTGATCGACTTTGCACCGCCTCGCCATTACAGTATAGAAGAATAATGAACTAATGACATATTTTTCTATACCAGCAAAACTTGTTGTGTTTTATCCCCTACTTATGTAACACATTTCTAAACCCTAAATTACAGACTGTCATACAGACTATCCCTTAGTGTAAAGTGAAGTCTTTTCTCTTTGTTGTGAGCTATAATAAGGTGTCAAGGAAAGAAATTACATTACATTACACAAGAAAACATTCTTTTTAAATGGCATAATTATTTAGACTTCTTATACGAGCTGAACGGTTTTGTAATATTTTATAAATCCACGTTGGTGTCTGACAAAAAAAAAAAACAAAGGAATAAAAAGATTCCAGGTTAAGAGCAAAGCAAATGAGACACAGTGATTGGGATCGAGAACGCTGACCATGCAATGTTTTATAGAGCTTTAAAGCATTCCGACGATTAGACAGGCCTGAATTTTACAGATATCGACTCTTCTGTAATTTGGCGCCTTGAAATGGGGAAAAAAACGTGCTTCAGTAGCAACGTGCATCAGTTTATTTGTTTCTGTTTGTCTCTACGCTGTGATATCTGTGGATTAGAATGCTGCCGAGGAGATGCTGAGGATTCCATCGGTGAAAAGCTCTGTCTTAGTGGCACATCGCTGTCATTGATGAAGCTGCGTAATTTGGGCTGTGCGAGCACCGACGGCGAGGCCGTAAATTGGAAAGCAAACACAGGCTTTTAAAGCAATATTTTCAGTTCAGCTCCCTAACTGTCCTTTTCTCATCACATCTGTACCAAATTGACAGATATCAGGGGTATGAAATCTTTACTGGCTTAATGGAGTAGATCGATCGCTTCGCTTGCTGAACGAGCGTCTTTGTTGTTCGCTTTTGAGGCATTCGGGTTACAAAGAGATGGCGTTTGGGGCTTCCTTGTTGCTCTGTCTTTAAATGGCTTTCGAACCCCACAGAGAGCTGAGATGATTTACAGTCCTCGGCAAGCACGACTGTCTTCACTGCTCATCGCTGCATCTCGTAGTGCTATTACGTTCTCAGCTCTGATTGGACAGAAGGTGTTGGTTCATTTTCTGTAACAGCAGCTTATATAACAAGGCATATAAACCTAATGTAAAAATAATAATAATCATATATGAATATAAACTTGTTTCTATTAATTCATTTCTATAGTAAAGAAATGTATATGTTTCTATAGTAGAAAGTTTCCATGTTCCACATTATTTACAGCTAATAATGAATCGATTTTCAACATGCAAAAACTATTATTATTTTATATATAATAAATATATATAAATTAAATATATAATTATTTATATAATAATAAATTATCATTATTGTTATTATTATTATTACTATTATTATAAATAATAGTAATAATAATAACAACAACAACAATAATAATAATAATAATAATAATAATAATAATAATAATAATAAATATGTATTTTTCTTTAGTTTTTGCATGTTGAAAATCGATTCATTATTAGCTGTAAATAATGTGGAACATGGAAACTTTCTGTGTTGTGTTTGTTACTATAGAAATGAATTAATAGAAACAAGTTTATATTCATTACATCATTACATCATCGGTTATTTTCACATAACGGAATGATAGCATGCGACGTAGTGTTTTATTCCTTATGAGAGACAACAGTGTTTAATCTAAATACAGGAAATAATAATAATATAAATAATAATAATAATAATGTTACTATCAATATTAACATTAATGGTATTAATGGTTTTAAAAATATAAAAAATAATCAATGTCCAGCAGTTCAGAAGATGCGATAACAGTTTGTAAAAGTGAGAGACAAGAGGTTGTTAAACTCACGTACACATCTTTTCCTGTATTTAGATTAAACACTGTTGTCTCTCATAAGGAATAAAACACTACTTCGCATTTCATTCCGTTATGTGAAAATAACCGATGATGTAATGGTGTGCTGTTAAGCAGACTTACGCGGAGTGAACGGTATAAGCAAATTTCCAAAAATTACACAATCATTTTTCTGTACAGCTATACAGATATAATGTACAGATACATTGTAATATCCATGAAACAAGACCCTGTTATCACTTACCTTACTGCAACAATGATCAGTTTTTGCTCACCAGACTTTTTTCCTTCTCTTAAATTTAATAACACAAAAATGATGAAGATTGTTTTGTTACAAAAAATATAGAAAGTTCTGAAGACTGAAAACAAAAATTCTTTGTTAAATAACCAAAATCTGTGTATTACTAGCCGTAGATTAGAGAAATGATAATGTATTATTATTATTATTGTTATTGTTGTTGTTGTTGTTGTTGCTGTTGTTGGTGGTGGTATTATTATTATTATTGTTGTTGTTGTTGTTGGTGTTATTATTATTATTATTATTATTATTATTATTATTATTATTATTATTATTATTATTATTATTATATTTACATATTTAAAATAATTACTTGTTTGATCATAATACTTGTTTGTTTGCACAATTTTAATATTCTCACTTCTGGTAGATGGCATTTTATTGCTGTGTGCCTGTACGGTGCTATGACAATAAACTGGTATCGATCTCTTTATTAACCTGGGATTTGTCTTGCAGCTGGAACTGGTGTCAGAGCTGCTGATGAACCGAACACATTTGAGAATTCAGTAGAACGGAATAGAATAATACGGATAATAGTTCATATTATTCGGGACAAGGTCATCCTTCCGTGTCGTTTTTTTTTTTTAGACAAAAGTGGGCTGGCGTACATGTCCAAGCAGTGTAATCTGCTGCTGAAGCTCATCTGAACTGAAGGACTAGTGTCAGCTATTGTGTGCTCTGCTGCCAGTGGACATTCATTATAGGGAGAGAAATTGTTTAGTGGACGCATGGTGTGAAGGCTGAAACAGATTTATGATGGATATGAAGAGAAACTGAGGGACATAACATCACACACCCACTCTGACTCCATCTAATGCTATTATAACATGCGTGTGTGTGTTTGTGTGTGTGTGCTTTTCTGTTTACCCGGTATACAGACGATACAGTCAGCAAGTTTGCTGTAAACATATTACCCTAAGCTTCACCTTTCATTCACAGCCAGTTTCTCATCTCTAACTCTCGGAGTCAGGAGTTGTCAAAGCTTTGCCAGTGTACCCTCTGTTTTCCCCATATACCGTCTTAATGCTTTTTAAATGTCAACAAAATCTAAACTGATGCGGTGCCTAGAATTTTCATATCCGTCAGTGTTGAAATATTTATCAAAACACAAAAAAATTCCTTGTCTTCAACTGCCTAGATTTATACTCTAGGTTCAATAAAGATTTAGAGCTCTTCCTACTTAAATGTGACTCAGTAAGTAGTTACAGGGATCTTTGTAAATAATTAAAGCTCTATGGATGCTTTTGTGGCTTGAAGAAGGATCGAAAGTGGGGATTTATTTAGAATCGAAACGCAGTCGTTCGTTTCGAATGCGGTCCCGAGCACGGGCATGGTACGTTTGCATGTTTTATTAAAAGATGCCTTATGTTTTTTAAGATGTATTGACTGAAAGGTGCAGCTCCCAGGCCTCACTGTGAGATCTGAGTTATACTCTATGTATCTTTACAGATAAAAATGCCTTTAGGTATTTCAGCTAAAGCACACTAATGGTGAGGCTTTGTTTTGAAATGAATGCCAGGTGACAAGGAAGCTGTCGATCTCTGACACACACACACACACACACACACACACACACACACACACACACACACACACACACACACACACACACACACACACACAAGGTTATTATTTCCAGAGAATGTATCTATATCCATGTGCATTTAATTTTACCGTAGTTTTTCTACAGAAGGGAGGTGATGCATCTCCAAACGTAGTTTTTTTTTTTTTTTTGTCTGTGTGTACATTTTTTTTTCTCATATAAAGAGAACATTATTTTCTCTTTATTTAAATAGGGAGCCCCCCCCCCTCCATTCCTGGCATTTACAGCAGTCATTGATCTACTGCTTGCTTGATTAATCTTCTATAAGAACATCCGCAGTCCATTACAGCCTGAATTATGCTTTGAATTCTGTCCAGGTCTTACTTTTACATTTATAGCTCACTAGGCAAATATTTCTGATTGAAATGACATATTCTAGCACGATTGTTTCTTATCGATCGGTGATATCTTGTTGAAAAATCCCTCGTTCTGAGAATTCTTTCTCATTTCTGGTCTTTGTAATATTTCCGCATTATGGAATTTGACTAATCAGATTATATCGGTTCGTTTTCCGTAAATTCAAATGACGGGTTTATATTAATGGACTTCTTTTAATATGTTGTCGTTTCTATAGCAACAACGATTCACAGCGACCTGAATGTGGATGCTTTTTGTATTCTATGACTATTGATATAGTAATTAAAAAAATTTTTTTTATTATAAACTATTCCTTTTAGAGGATGTTTAGAAGAGGTTTTACAGTTTATTGGTAACAAGATTAGATTAGATTAGATTAGATTAGATTAGATTAGATTAGATTAGATTAGATTCAACTTTATGGTCATTGTGCAAGGTACATGTACAGAGCCAATGAAATGCAGTTAGCATCTAACCAGAAGTGCGTAGATGGCTTATTTACAAGTGGCAGTGTAATAAATAAGGGTATGAGGTTATACAGAAGGTGTAGTAATATGTACATATAACGGAATAAGGGTAAATATAGTGAGGTTTTTATATAAGTATGATACAGTATGAAGTGGTATGACAGATATAGCTGTACAAAAGGAACGTCATTATGGATATATACATCTACTGTATATATACAGAATAAACAGAATAAATATGGATGGACATACAGAAGTGTAATGATAGTTTTGGGTGGTGCAAGGATGCATGATTTGAAAGTGATGCAAAATAGTGCAAAACACAGAAGATGCATTTATTAATTCCTTTAAAAAAAAGCGAAGGAATAAATCAAAATATTAAAACATTTCTAATGTGGGGAAAATGATTGACTGACACATAATGAGATCCGTTGCAGCTCCCGAGGCATCGTTTTAACCGAACGTACAGCTTCACAGTTGCTTAAAATTCCTGTTTTCTATGAACTCGTTCTTGAATTGCTGACATTTTTTTTCATTGGTAAAACCATAGTCATGAAATCCATAATAAATTATTTGTGTAGGTTGGATGGTTTTTATCTCTGTATATTTTACTACTATGGGTTATTTGCAGATTGGGACCTCTTGTGTCTAAACAGTGCAATTAATAATAATTAAACAATTAATCCCATGATAGACACAGTCGGATGTTTTGTAACCCCTAATTTAAAAAAAAAATACATTAAATATCTTGTTAGTTAATCAAGATAATTAGTCACTGATTGATTTCTTTAAACTGTACAATATCACACATCCAATGTATTCCCCCGTGTATGACGGAATAACAAAACTAAGGCTCGTGAAATAAAACGATAGGCTGTAAAACGCCAAATTCATGTCTTTCAGGTGTTTCAGCGCAGAGAGGATGGCTCTGTAAACTTCTACAGGGACTGGGCTGCATATCGTGAGGGCTTCGGGAAGATCACAGGGGAACACTGGCTTGGTAAGCAGTGTTTAATTCTATTTTCCATATTACAAAACAGGCCCAGCTCCAGTTATGAGATAAAAGGTGGGCCAAGTGATATTCGAGTTGGGCCGGTCGGATTGTCTATAGTTTTAATACCATATATTTAAGACAATTGTTAGGGTTGTTTGTTATTGTTGCGTTTGTGTTTTCTTCATTTTTAATATTTTTTGTACATATTTTGGAACTATTTAGTAACTATATATATAAAGGGTTAACGTTTATTTTTACATCTCTCTTTTTGCATTTGTATTTTTTTTTTTTGACCGCTTAACAGATCTTGTAACAATTAAGTAACTTTAGATTTGATAAATAGGGGCAATTCTTTTAAAATAACTATTTACATCAACCAAAACAAACCTGTACATGTTGTATTTTATTAGGCTATATATAGTGTTAATCGAGTTCACTAACAGTTCTAATAAAGTTACTGTGCCTGTCGTTTATTGCTTTATAAGCACGTCCGTTTACCTCAAAGGTTGCGTGAATGTGAATGAATGAGCTGAGTCTGTCTGTCTGTCTAGGAGAGTGAAAGGGGGGTTGGGCAGAAATGAGAAAATAACATATCTTGAGCTGAATTGAATATCGCACCAATTTTGTGATTGGCTGTTATGTGGTGTGGGGTCAGGGTGGGCCAAGCCTCTGATTGGGTGGGCCAGGCAAACTCTGGCCCCCCCGTGGAGCCGGGCCTGTTACAAAAGATAAGTACAAGTTCGCTTCAGTCGGCCGAAGTACATTAACAGCGATTATGTCTTAAAAGTAAAATGCAGAAGCGAGTCGTCTTAATGTTGTGGCTGCTACTTTACCCAGCCATTACTGTTCATTTTAATTCTATTAAGAGAACGTTGTTAGAGAACAACAATCTGAATTAATGAGCACTGATGACACACGCAAGACAGATTGCCTGTAAATAACATGCCTGAGTTATTTTAGGGAATTGAGAAAAGAGGAACATAGAATAGAAAACACTGATCTACTGTAGCAACATGACAGAAACAGATGCTGGGGGATGCAGAGATAGATAAGAAGAAGGATATGAGATACCCCAGTAGGGATTGGTGCAAAAGCTTCAACATCCTCCTTTTCAGTCTTCCCTAAGCTTCACAATATATTCGTTATAGTCTTTTTTGCACAAATCGTTTACAAATGTGTGTTTTTTTTCTGACTGTCTGTTCCTATCAGATACAACTAATTTAGGCAAGATTAATAGTATTTTCACTCATTTACTATTTGCAAGGTTGGCTTTATTTTTATCAGGGAATACGTTTCTTTTAGAAGATGTTTCTATTTCAGGGATGAATCCAGTTTCTTTATTAATCTGCTCCGTTCAACGGAAACATGTGCACGTTTCCATGAGAGCAAGAACTAATAATGTGGAATGACATGTCACTGAATGTCAGAATGGTATGTCATTTCTTGTAGCAGTTTATAAAGACGCCTGGCTTGAGACACTGACCCGAGTCTGGGAAACTGCCTGCTATTTGTTTCGATGCTCAATAATACTTTATGCTCCACACCATGGGCTAAAGATGGTGAAGCTCTACGTCACCCCTTCTGTTTAAGAAGATGAGTCTAAAGCTCCTCTGATGTCTGATCAATAAGACACAAGAAAGCTGAACACAATTAACCTAGAGTTCAAAGAGATGAGCTGGAGGGGAGAAAATAAAGAGTACACGGAGATGAAGATAAGGGAATGGAGAAAGAAAGAGAGAGTGTAGAGGCCACACTGCCCTCAGCAAAGACAAACTCATACTGTACAGTATCAGAGATGAGGCAGCTCAGCAACTGTAGGAGGATTGAGTGGGATTGACAGTTGAAGATGTACATTAGATAGCATCAGGAATTATAGACGTCTAAGATCGTGGAACGTGAACGTTTGTCCTAGGTTGATGTTATGAACTCAAAGTGCTGTGATTTGCAACATGGCTCATGAGCTGACTTTGGTGAACGAGACGGTAGGACATTTGTCTCAGTGCTCAGTGCTCACAGAACTCAAGTGTTCTCACACATAACAGCTTAAAAGTTAATAGATAGGTAGAATAAATGATAAGTGATATGCTAATAAATAATAATAATAATATTCAAGGCTTCAACGCGATACAATCGGATATGATTTAATCAGCATCTAACGTGAACGAGTGCTTTAAGGATCAGATTCCACTTTGCTAGCCTGTTTGGACATCAGTTCAGAATGATGAATTTTGTGAACACCCCAGTCGTTTCTCTCATATACAAACTTATATTATATTATATGATATAATATCATATTTATTTAGATATTTTTGACAGAACTAACCGGATGTTCATGTAAAAACTCACACACAGAGCTCACAAACATATCCTAAATGAAAGTCTAAAGCGTTCCCCTTTCTGTTTTCTGTTTTTATTCAGCTTTCTGTTGTTATTATTTATAGTAATTTAATAGTTTACTGTGATTTAGGGGATTTTTTTGTTGTTGTTTTTTTTTTCAGAAAATTATTTGGTCTAAAAAGCATTTTGTGATTTTACAGAGCAGATTGGTTGCATCATTGGGATCTTTTCTTATCTGGAAAGATAAAAAGACATTCCTTAATGCTCTTAATCTGAAACCTGGTTCAATATCCTGAAATCCGGTGCAGTCCTGAATCGAAGGGTGTGAATTCACCAAAACAGACTATCCCACACTCCGGTGACAAATCCCTCGGCAAGGTCAGAGGTCAGATTCATCACGCCTGTTTCCCGGTTTTAACACTTTCTGATTATATATTTAGGGGTAAAAATGACTAAAGTAAATGGCATCAGAGCTGCTACTGCAAAGTGCTCATGCATTAATGAAGCAGATGACACTTCTCAGCATATTGAGCTGAAAGTGACACCTCAGTGCTTATTAGCGACCATGCTTCATTCAGTAGCGTCTCATCAGTGGTCCTCTCACCCTCCTTGTAAGATTAAACAACATTCAGCAGTGTGAATTCATTATGCACTGTGAATGTGCTATATCATCCCAGAGTCTTTAAAATTGCCTTTATGCTCAGTTTAGATGGGTTTGTGCACATTAAAAAAGGGCCTTAGATGAAGTAAATTCAATTATAGTGATGTGAGTAAATAAACTGGGTTGAATGTGACTACAAGAAATAAAGCCATTTATTGCAGGGGTGGAGAAATCATCATTTTATTAGCTAGCCAGTGAAAGCTCTAATCAACTGGTCAAGGCTAATGTTGTGCTTACACAGATGTATAATGATTTAGGCTGAAAAGTGACAACTAGCATAATTTAACTCGAATGTGTGACAAGCAATTTATGTGTATTACATTCCTGCACATTCCTTACCTGCACACTTCATACAAAACACCTGCAAACGTCAAACAATACACACCTGCAAGCTACAAACAATACACACCTGCAAGCTTCAAACAATAAACACCTGCGAACTTCAGCCAATACACACCTGCAAGCTTCAAACAATAAACACCTACAAACTTGAAACAATACACACCTGCAAACTTCAGCCAATACACACCTGCAAGCTACAAACAATACACACCTGCAAGCTACAAACAATACACACCTGCAAGCTTCAAACAATAAACACCTGCGAACTTCAGCCAATACACACCTGCAAGCTACAAACAATACACACCTGCAAGCTTCAAACAATAAACACCTGCAAACTTCAAACAATACACACCTGCAAGCTTCAAACAATAAACAGCTGCAAGCTTCAAACAATAAACACCTGCAAACTTCAAACAATACACACCCGCATGCTTCAAACAATACACACCTGCAAGCTTCAAACAATAAACACCTGCAAACTTCAAACAATACACACCTGCAAGCTTCAAACAATAAACAGCTGCAAGCTTCAAACAATAAACACCTGCAAACTTCAAACAATACACACCCGCATGCTTCAAACAATACACACCTGCAAGCTTCAAACAATAAACAGCTGCAAGCTTCAAACAATAAACACCTGCAAACTTCAAACAATACACACCCGCATGCTTCAAACAATACACACCTGCAAGCTTCAAACAATAAACACCTGCAAACTTCAAACAATACACACCCGCATGCTTCCAACAATACACACCTGCAAGCTTCAAACAATACACACCCGCATGCTTCAAACAATACACACCCGCATGCTTCAAACAATACACACCTGCAAGCTTCAAATAATACACACCTGCAAGCTTCAAATAATACACACCTGCAAGCTTCAAGCAATAAACACCTGCAAACGTCAAAGAATAAACACCTGCAAACTTCAAACTATAAACACCTGCAAGCTTCAAACAATAAACACCTGCAAACTTCAAACAATAAACACCTGCAAACTTCAAACAATACACACCTGCAAGCTTCAAATAATACACACCTGCAAACTTCAAACAATAAACACCTGCAAACTTCAAACAATACACACCTGCAAGCTTCAAGCAATAAACACCTGCAAACGTCAAAGAATAAACACCTGCAAACTTCAAACAATAAACACCTGCAAGCTTCAAACAATAAACACCTGCAAACTTCAAACAATACACACCCGCATGCTTCAAACAATAAACACCTGCAAACTTCAAACAATACACACCCGCATGCTTCAAACAATACACACCCGCATGCTTCAAACAATACACACCTGCAAGCTTCAAATAATACACACCTGCAAGCTTCAAATAATACACACCTGCAAGCTTCAAATAATACACACCCGCAAGCTTCAAATAATACACACCCGCAAGCTTCAAACAATACACACCTGCAAGCTTCAAACAATACACACCTGCAAGCTTCAAATAATACACACCTGCAAGCTTCAAGCAATAAACACCTGCAAACGTCAAAGAATAAACACCTGCAAACTTCAAACTATAAACACCTACAAACTTCTAACAAAACACACCTGCACACATTTTACCAACAGACAGTAAGAGTATTCTTGTGGGATTCAGAAACAAGTCCCAATGCTTTGCACCACTGAGAAATATTTGAACAGGTTGGAGCATATTGCATGAAAAAAATTAAATTCATAGGAAGCTTTTTATTCTTTGGCAAAGCTGTCAGCGATGCAAGATCGTGTGCCTGCTCCATCCATCTCTCTCTCTCTCTCTCTCTCTCTCTCTCTCTCTCTCTCTCTCCTCCTACACCTCTTTATGTTCTGTTGAAGAGTGTGGTGTGATCATGTTTCTCCTCCCTTTCCTCCTCTTCCGTCTGGTCTACTGAAATCCAGTTCCTGAGATGAACAACACAAGCTCTGCTGACAAGCGTGGCTACTTACTTTATACATCTTCTACTCTCTGTTCCCTTCCTCCCCACATCTCCATATCTCCCGATGCCTGCTTTATTCTGTCACTTCTCTTATGCGTGCGACTGTTTGTGAAGGTTCGTGTTATGACTTTTCACAATTGCTTACTCACATACTGCTGGCTGCTATTGAACGACCCCCTTAATACTTCACAGTATTGGAGGAGCAGCTAGAATCTTTTGACACTCTTACAGAGTGGAGGTGCAGGTACTGTACGACACACACAACGTGTTAATATTGTCTGAATGTATTACAGCCTGAGTGTATTCAACACATTATAGGCAGCCCCTGGCATTGTTGTCTGAATCGTTTGAGGGAGGAAGAAGTCATTAGATAATTCAAGTGAAAAATTCACACTTGCATGACTTGAAAAAATCTACACCGACAAGCACACTTGCCCAACTATAAATGAGCACTCGAGGCTCTCTCTTTCTAGATAGATAGATAGATAGATAGATAGATAGATAGATAGATAGATAGATAGATAGATAGATAGATAGATAGATAGATAGATAGATAGATAGAATTGAATGCTGTTATATGTGCTATATGTGCACTGATAGATAGATAGATAGATAGATAGATAGATAGATAGATAGATAGATAGATAGATAGATAGATAGATAGATAGATAGATAGATAGATAGAATTTAAGGCTGTTATATGTGCTATATGTGCACTGATAGATAGATAGATAGATAGATAGATAGATAGATAGATAGATAGATAGATAGATAGATAGATAGATAGATAGATAGATAGATAGATAGATAGATAGATAGATAGATAGAATTAAATGCTGTTATATGTTATATGTGCTATATGTGCACTGATAGATAGATAGATAGATAGATAGATAGATAGATAGATAGATAGATAGATAGATAGATAGATAGATAGATAGATAGATAGATAGATAGATAGAAAGATTAAGAGACCAATTTATAGTTGTGTTTAAATGAATTTTTTTTTAAAAATTTAGTTTAAAGTTACTGACAACATTTCTCCAAAATTCCAAATAAACATATTGTCTTTTAGAGCATGTATTTACAAAAAATTACAACCAGTCGAATAACAAAAACTAAATTAATTTTTAAACACCACAATACTCATTTTTAAACTTAGGAAAGGTTTTAAAACCAATATTTGGTGAAATATGCCTGATTTTCAATCACAGCTTTCATGAGTCTTGGCATGCTCTCCACCAAACTTTCACACTGCTGTTGGGTGACTTTATGCTACTCCTTGTGCAAAAATACAAGCAGCTCAGCTTTGTTTTATGGCTTGTGATCATCTATCTTATGCTTGATCACATTCCATCGTTTGTCTTTGGGGTTCAGGTCTGGAGATTGGGATGGCCAGGATAGAGTCTTGGTGTCACGGTCCTCCATCCACACCTTGATGGCCCTGTTGTGTGTCATGGAGCATTATCCTGTTGGAAAAGTCAATCCTTACAGTTGGGGAACATTGTCAGAGCAGAAAGAAGAAATTTTACTTCCAGGAAAGCTTTGTACGTGAATTGATTCAATCGCCCTTCACCCCCAGACCATCACAGATTCTCCGACAGATTTCTCAGTGGGTGCTACACACCGTGGCATGTTGACCTCTCCAGGTTTTCATCTAACCATAACATGACCAAGTGTTGGGCAAAGCTGAAAATTGGATTCTGTGAAGATGACCCCTTCTTTGCTTCTAATTGGTGAAGGGCTTTTTTCTAGCATTCTAACTTCAGCCATGCCTCTATAAGACAGTTTTGAACCGTCCTCACCATGCACTTCACCCCTGCTGCCATTTGCCATTCTTTTTGTAGGTCCTTGATTTCATCCATTTATTGAGTGACAATCGAATGAGTTGGCGGTCATCCCGGTCAGTTCAGAGTTGCTTTTGCCCTCTGCTGGTCTGTAGCTTTGTTTTCTCGAGTGTCTGCAGCTTGACCTTGTTCTTATGAACCGCTGTCTTGAAATTTTAAGGATGGAAGTAACCCGATGCTCACTCTGCCAGTAAAGCCGGAATTGAACCCTTCTTTTCCTTACTTCTTTTCAACTCTTTTGGCATGATCAAGAGTTTTATTGGAAGAGGATAATGATGACAACAGAAATGGATTTTATTCTTTTTCTTGTTAAATAAGATTTGGTTCAGGTGATCACCTAATCAGTCCATGATTAAGCAGAATGAGGTGTGACACTGAATGGAATGGAATGGAAATGCTGAATTTAGAAAAATTTGAAGTGGTCTCTTATTTTTTTTCCAGAGCTGTATATAGTTTGTAGTAAGCTTACCAATTAGAAGACAGTCCCGTGTTGTCACCCCAAAAACATGACCTATCTATGAGGTATAATGGATTTTATGGATCCAGTAGGGCAGGGTTGGGGTATTAGAGAGATGACTATAGTAATAGCTTATACGAAATAAGTTTTTTTTTCTTGCTAATCATGCTGATTACACCCGATGTGATAATAACTCATTTAATAATGAATACTTGATTGTTGATTGTTAAACACTGTGAATGAGGTGTAATTTTCCCTCTCATGAGCATCTCTACTAGTTGATTGAAGGGTGTTTTATTTGACAATTATGGACCTATTGGTCTGGTAGTAATGCGGTTTTCATCAAATGTTTAGCTGTTACACATGTACAATAAAATCTGAACCTTCACACTGACATCTCGGTTACAAAGCAGTAAATTATTGTGTATAAATTATTGTTTGGACAGTGTAACTATCAGTGATAGGGCAGTGTGGAGTTTACTGAGGAAAAACCAGAGAGGTCTCAAAGTCTGTAGCAGGGGTCAAATCCCAGCTAATCAAATCTGTAATAGTAACCAGAGACGATACAAGATAAACAAAACCACAGGCTGGTTTTATTGAAGGTATAAAACATGGCTGTATTTTACAAGAAAACACAGAAACACAAAGGACCGAGAGGGAAACAAAGTGTGAGTGCATGTGATCTTGGATTGGAGCAAACCTGTGAAAGAAACGTGTGGAATTTTGAATGGATGGATGGGTGGATGGATGGATGGAACCATAGAATAAATAATAATAATTTATCAACAAGCCTCATTTGCTATTATTTATCAGTTTTCATGTTTTTGAGTCATAGAGATATGGAGGTATTGATCATGATTGGTTTTGATTTTTATCATTCTAACAAAAAGAAAAAAAAAAAGAATTACAGACTCTTTAGCCACGCTTCACCAACTCTACTGGATTACATACATAATCCTGGAAGACGTCTTTGATCCTACGCCTTTTCTCCTCGGGGTTGTGGATTCTGTGTGTACAGTTTAAGGTCACATGTTAAACCTTATTTCAGCAGATAGACACACAAACACAACAATTCCGCAGTCCCCACTGAGTTGACCTGCACCGAGTACGTAGTGGTAGTTATAATTCGTTCTTTATCTGTGATCTATCTGCGATCTTGATCTTCCTGAATAAACCATGACCTTGTTTAACATCCACAAAGCATTTCATTAATCCTCGCTCTTATTGTTTAAAGCCACCTACTTATATTTCTCCACTGGATAATACTGAGACACTCCGCATGCATTAATGTGCTCAGGTTTTATGCAGATCCCGAGAATGGAAACGAAAAACAAACTCTTTTTTTTAATCTAGATGTTCTATGATTATTCTCAGTATTCTTGTGAGATATGTGATGTGTAAATTAAGTGAAAGCCCAGACCGTACAGTACTTAATTAAACATTTTTTTTTACAAAAAAGTAAAATTAGCTTAGCGTCAATCTTACAGAAGCTTATCACACAAGAACTAATTCTTATGTTTACAGGTGCAGATGTTAAGTGTGTTTCTGTCAGATATGAGCTCTGTTTGTAACTTTGCAGTCTGGTAATAGGATTTAAGAAAAAAAAAAATCTTCCAACAGGCAATTAATTTCATAGTCTGGTGCTACCTTCTGGATGCACCGCATATCTCTTGGTCCCAGAGAGGCTATTTGGTTAGCTGGATGGGAAAGCAGTAATGAACAGTAATTTGTTTGATGTGATGCTTTTCTTCGGGATAGATCGGAAACCAGATGGAGAGGGTAAAACGGGTCAGAGTAGTTACACAGAGAAGCTAATGGATTCATATGATTTCTGCTGATGGAGATGTAAAGCATTGGATGCTGTCAGGATTCCAGGACATATGACCAATATGTAGAAAATTATACTTTGTAAATCATTTTGCATAAGATGTTTGCACACTCGTACACACAAGATCTATCTTTCTTTTCTTTCTTTTTTTACCTTTTTAAATTTTTATATTTATGAGTACAGAATCTTGTGTGTGTGTATATGTGTGTGTGTGAGAGCGAGAGAGAATGAAATGAAGCATAATGTCTGTCTTTCATTTTTTGTCTAAAATGTTCACCTTATGTTTGTGTTCTAAAATATTAATTTTTATATACATGATTTATATGTAAATGGGGCCTTGTGAATTGAGTGAAGGAATCATGTGTGTGTGTGTGTGTGTGTGTGTGTGTGTGTGTGTGTGTGTGTGTGTGTGTGTGTGTGTGTGTGTGTGTGTGTGTGTTTGAAAGAGCTAATGTGTCTGTGACATGTCAGTCACATGCCAGGTGTTCAGAGACCCCATACCAAGACCTGAAAGCTTACAGGCACAACACACTTACCTCTAGCGAGAAGGTGATTTGTGTGTGTGTGTGTGTGTGTGTGTGTGTGTGTGTGTGTGTGTGTGTGTGTGTGTGTGAGCTTTTATCACCTTTCTCTACTCTCCTCCCTGTTCATCTCTCCTCTCTCTGCCACTGTGTGACAGAGTGAAAGGAACACCACCATATATAAGCCTCTTTTCCCAAAAGCTCTCCCACGAGCAGCCGCACAAACGGAGGACTGTGATTAAAAATTAATGACCCTGTTTTGTTGCGTGGAGGGAAAAGGAGAGTAGAGCTGACTGTCATACAGCTCCTCTGCACGAAAAAAAAACAAAAAAAAAAAAACATACACACATCTTATTTAAAAACAACACTTTTTTTTTTTCATGAAAGCTCACTTAATGTAGAGCAGGGAAGACTGAAACTTTTTTATAGTCACAGACCCAATTTTTTGTTAGAAAAAAGATAATGGATCCGTGCAATACTTTGGTACTCGGATATATTTAAATATATATATTTAAAAAAAAAATGGCAACATCTTTTTGGAGCAATCGTTTAGAGACGATAGTGTAGAATATTTTATTATATTAAACTGTAAAAACAAAAAAAGTGTATTACTTTAAGACAACGTATTAAAATGTGTTTAAACAACTGATCAAATTGAATTAGTCTATTTATTGTGATTACACCAAAAACATTAATCTTTGATTCAGAATTCGGATGATTTGACAGTCTAATGTGAATGTGAGATTCTTGTGAGAATCAATTAGACTTTCAAACAATTGAACTGTTTAAACATCAACAGTGTGCTTACTGTTCAAATATTTGCTCCATTTGGATAATAAATCGATGGAGCCGTGCATTCTTTTATTCAGGAAAGCCCATGGCTATGAGTGCTCTGAATGGCTAAGCTTAGGGGCAAAGAGATCTGAATAATCTTCAAATGTGTTCTTTTTATTTATCTGGTTTATGATGATAGAATAAAGGACATGGTAGTATATAGTTAGAGAGACACATGAGTACAGTAAAATGAGGCCATATGTTATATGTCTACAGTTTTTCAGTAAGCAATGGGGATTTCTTTCAACGCCATACAAAATACAAAAGTCCAAACATTATACCTGGTTGAAGCTCACCCTCAGGCTGTATTGTATACAATCTGGCCTTTTGTAAGCACCTAATCAATCCCAGATGTCAATTCCACATTCTGCAAGGACACTTTTACAAACTTTTTGGGTTTAAGTATACTTAGTAAACTTGTAAACTTGACAAAAATAGTATTAGTTAAAAACACCAAACAACCAAAAACACCAAACAAGAATAATATGCAATCAGATTGGATAACTATTTAAACAATTTATAACAATTTAAACATACATAGAGGGGGCACGGTGGCTTAGTGGTTAGCACGTTTGCCTCACACCTATAGGGTTGGGGTTTTGATTCCCGCCTCCGCCTTGTGTGTGTGGAGTTTACATGTTCTCCCCGTGCCTCGGGGGTTTCCTCCGGGTACTCCGGTTTCCTCCCCCGGTCCAAAGACATGCATGTTAGGTTGATTGGCATCTCTGGAAAATTGTCCGTAGTGTGTGATTGTGTGAGTGAATGAGAGTGTGTGTTTGTGTGTGTGCCCTGCGATGGGTTGGCACTCCGTTCAGCGTGTATCCTGCCTTGATGCCCGATGACGCCTGAGATAGGCACAGGCTCCTCGTGACCCGAGAAGTTCGGATAAGCGATAGAAAATGAATGAATGAATGAATGAATGAATGACATACATAGAGAGGACAAACTATTTTAGGACTGACACGGAACAGGTGAACACAAGTAGGCAACAAAACAATGAAAGAACAGGACTGGGACAAGACAGCCATGATCATGGGGAATCTTGCCACGTATAAAGAGGCTTATTACGCTTCCATTTTTCTAGTTTACAAGAGAAAACATCAAATTTGACACTTGTTAAGGAATTTTTAGTAAAAACCTTCATCTTAGAACTACTGAATAATTGAATATCTCTTAAAACCGTACTAGAGACACTCTGATGTCTAAGTGCCATTTTTTTTTACACTTTGCAAGTGAAATCTTTTTCATGAATCCTAAATGTTACAAACTGAAATGATAAAATGACTTGAAATGGTGAGACAGTAACCAGTTACCAGTTACTGCTCCTCACATTTTATGTCATGTTGTAAACCAAACAGCCTCATAATTATTAACATCTTTTTAGTATCGCTCATCTTTTTAGTGTCATTCCCCAGCCTCAGGATTGAAAAACATCCCTTGGCAGTAGAATTAAAGAGCTTGAGAAAATTGTAGACACTTGTTTCTATGACCGGGTCTGAAATAAATCGTTTGCAGTAAACAGTAATGTGTTAATGATTTCTGAACACAAGTAACCAGAAATACCTGCTTCAAACTTTAACATTCCTTAATAGGCCAGGAAATGTCTTAAGAATGTAGGTTTTAAGAATATGGTTTATTATAGAATATTATAATTGTATGTTATGGATTACTAAGATATGGTTTAGTCTTCCAGTCTATTGCTAAGAACAACCATTTAAGATCCCCAACAATCCCTAATAGAGATCTAGATCTGTTAAAAATCCTTGCTTTATTGATTTTTGACAGGCACACACATGCACACACACGCACACACACACACACACACACACACACACACACACACACACACACACACACACACGTACCTGGACTTCCTGGGGAATTTGTGTGTACACTCCATGCTTGCTCTCTGAAGCCAGTGTTGGGAATATTTAATGAAAAATGTACTGAAGTTGGAGCCTTGATGTCAGAGAGCTGACTTGAGCTCTTTGGAGTGTTGCTTCACTGAGCATGCTCTTAGCTTAGACACACGGGGTCAGATTGTGGTTTAAAAGCCGCCGTGAAGTTCTGGGAAAAGTTTAGCTGTAGAGCTGTCAACATGATCAGGAATAAATTCAAGCTGCCTAATGAAGGTATGTAAATGATTCTTATTAAAACAAAGGCTTGTGTCAGAACTGGATGGTAGAGGGCATGAATGGAGCTGATTTTCCATTTAATTGGCTTTAATGATAAGATTTTGGGCAGAATAAGGAACCAGTGAAAGTGCTAATTTACCTTTATTACTTTTTCTTGCGGTTGACTGCAACAGTTAGTCTCTAACATTTAGCAAGTCGGTGTCAGTGTCACAAAAGCGTAGATATGTAGAAATTGATGTACTGTATGTGTTCATGGTGTGTATGTATATATATATATATGTGTGTGTGTGTGTGTGTGTGTGTGTGTGTGTGTGTGTGTGTGTGTGTAGATAGATAGATAGATAGATAGATAGATAGATAGATAGATAGATAGATAGATAGATAGATAGATAGATAGATAGATAGATAGATAGATATGAATATATATAAATCTGTTGCCAGATCTGCAAACATTCAGAAGCAGACCAATATCAGGATATATATGGATATCTGTATGGTTGTGAATATTCATTCTTTGAACGCTTTAAAATCTCAATAACTAAGAAAAGTTTACTTTATCTAAGTCTCCGTTTGACCAGTTGAGCTTGATACAAGAAACTTAAAGCTCTAAAGTTAACTTAAAGACACTTTCCACTACTTGGCTATATAGTATTTAGTTATAAAAGTGAAACGATTTATATTCACACTATTCACTGTCACTATGTTATATGATGTAACATAACAGTCCTGGAGAAATGTTGTCTCATCTCACTGTGTACTGCGTCAGCTATATATGGTTAAAATGACAATAAAAGCTTCTTGATTTGACTTGACTTGATTTGTCACCCTGATGAGGAGGGGATTCCTGCTTGATTCTGATTCATGACATCTCAAGGAGTTTTTCCTTTTCAGAAATTTCAATTAGAATTTTAATATCTTTAAAGCATTGTCAAAATTGTTATTCAAATAAAATTTAATTGAATTTAAATGTGTTTTCTTAGATAGTTATTTCACAGATGTCCAAAAACGTTTTTTTTTTTTTTTTTTCCATAATTAAAACACGAGGGGGAGTAAACATGTACCTGGCATCACCATGCACAGCTCTGAGCCACTCAATAGCCACAACACAACACCTATTGTGGGATAATGTTCCTAAAAGAAAAAAGTTTAGAACACTGGGCAGAAATATGTATTCTGTCTCCGAATTTCCTAAAAAAGTATGCGAGATTTGCTTAATTATGTCTGAAAATGGGTGCAAATAGCTTTCTTTTTTACGTTTAACCCTCATCTAGCTTAATGTTTCCTTTCAGCGCTTCTTGAACATTATGTTTTAAGTGCTTACGATGTTGTCTTTACTGTATAATTATAGTTGTCTTTTTGCCAATAGAAGAATTTAATGGTTGTCTTCACAGCTCTGAGGACTAGAGACCAAGTTGTTTGTACCATTTTTTTGTACATAACACACATTTACTCCTGAAAACAACTTAGCACATGTAGCTCTCAATGCTGTGAAGAAATCGGTAATTAAAAACAAAATAATGGTCTGTATTGAGGCAGTTGTACTTAAGTGATGGTGCAAAAGTACAGTTATTTAAGTGTATTCCATTATTACAAAGTAAAAGTACTGGTGGTTTATGGTAAAGACTCATTTTACATTATTAACTACACAACAGTGATGCGCACCTTAATTCAACATATAGCTGTACTGTTATCACTGCTATTGTTATCACTAGACCTGTCACAATTATTACATAACTATCTGAATTTTAAAATTGGTTATATTTGACAATATGGCTTCCACCCTCGTTATTCCGCAACATGCGCGTAACTGTTTGTGCAACTGTTTAGAAGAAGAAGAAGAACGGGGGCATAGAAGCCTTTATTATCGCCACATATACAATACAGCACAGTGGAATTCTTTCCTTCACATACCTGAACTGAGGAGGTTGGGGTCAGAGTGCAGGGGCAGCTATGATACATAACGCCCCAGGAGAAAGGAGAGTTGAGGGCCTTGCTCAAGGGCCCAACAGTGGCAGCTTTGGCTGTGCTGGGCATTGAACCCCAATCCTCCGATCAACAACCCAGAGCCTTAACAAGTTGAGCCACCACTGTCCCAGATTATTGTGCACACAATTGAATTAAGGTAAAAGATAATTAGGGTACTCCGGTTTCCTCCCCCGGTCCAAAGACATGCATGGTAGGTTGATTGGCATCTCTGGAAAATTGTTCGTAGTGTGTGAGTGTGTGAGTGAATGAGAGTGTGTGTGTGCTCTGCGATGGGTTGGCACTCCGTCCAGGGTGTATCCTGCCTCGATGCCCGATGACGCCTGAGATAGGCACAGGCTCCCCGTGACCGGAGAAGTTCGGATAAGCGGTAGAAAAAGAACGAATGAACGAATAAAAGATAATTAAAGTCATGGAATTGTAATGTGTTAAATTAAAATGATATTTTCAAAAAAGTAAAGTAAAATAAAATTAAATAGAATCGGCTGTATATAATATAGGCAACCCCCCCCCCCCCATATAATGAATTCATCGTGTAAATACAATTCATTGACTAGTACATTGTCGTTTTCTTCTATTTTAAGAGGCTTATAGCTCTTTTTAAGTGTTCTTCCTAATTTCTGCAACGTATCAGTGATGATGCTCTTGAAAAGATTTTTCTCAAGATAAATGCTAATAAAATTTCATGTAACTTAGACACGGTGCAGGTTTACTCGAACTCTACCCTTTGTGTTTAACTTTCAATTCGTTTCTGAACTGTGTTTAATTCCAAACTTGCACCTGATGTCTAAATATTAATGTGTGCAATTTCTTTATTAAAATGTTTTACAGATTTTTATGTTTGATAACATTTATGTCCTGACCAGTTGCTACTAATGCATCTAAATACAGCTATACACTTGGTCTACAAAGACAAATTAGTGAGAAATCCAGAAATACACACTTTAGGGTTCTAGATTTGCCTTTTTTTTTTTTTTTTTGAAGGAGTATGTTGAAGTGACTCCGGTTAGGAACCCAGCCTTAACCTGAGAATATCTGACCCCTCTAAACAAAGTTGTTTGAATTTACTTATTACTACTACTGATTACCAAACTCTACAGTACATGATGCTGGTTCTCCTGGAAGTTTATGTTCACTGCCAGACACCTCAATCTAATTAATTAAGTTCAGTTATTTTCTAACTTTTTCCTTAACAGCATCATCTTCTTTTTATTTTACAGGTCTGAAGCGGATTCATGCTCTGACCATCCAGGCTAATTATGAGTTGAGGATTGACCTGGAGGACTTTGAGAACAGCACTTCCTTCGCGCAGTATGGATCCTTCGGCGTTGGATTGTTCTCCGTTGACCCGGACGAGGACGGCTACCCGTTGAGCATAGCGGACTACTCGGGAACCGCTGGTATGTTTATTATTTGTCTGAAGAGCTTTAGTATTCAGCAGGTAAGACTATATCTCAGGCTGAATCCTTTAGATTTATGAGGAAGGAGGAACCTTTTTGAAGGTGTGTTATACCGTACTGCTTTATTGAGTCATATTGTAAAGACTACTGCTGTACTACAAAAAAGTAGAACATACTGTACTAGCATTTTTTCAATGACCAACTTTGTGCCCTAAACGTAAAAGCATTGTGTTTATGTGTACTAGATACAGTAGTAATGTGTACTATCTTATCTGAGATATGAGAATTCGGTGTACTAAGAAATACATAGAGTACACTTGTACAAATGAACCAAATTCAGTTCAGTTAACATGAACCAGAAAGGGAAAGCTGCTGCATGTGCTGTCAGTGCTTTTGGTGTTCACAGGTTCATTACGGTTCAATCGTGGGTCCTTTTGGAGGGGTCTGAGATCATTTGGAGTGTTCACATACTGTACTGTATACACATGTATGCCTTATGGCGGCTTGAGAAAGCGTCGAGTGCTCGGATGAACGAGGTGTGACTTTTTAAGTATATGTAAAAATGCTTGCATATAAACACGACATCATATGAATAATTCAAATATATACATTACTAGTAGAGAATAGGGATAAACTTGTGGTATACTTGAGTGAACTCCTTTTCATGAGTGAAAGAATGTAAATGGAATTCGGAAAAATACGTTATTTAACGTTCAAACAAAATCTGTTCAGTGGATTTCAAACGGTTGGAGGTTTTGCGCTACAGACGCTCACTCGCTGTTGCTCGCTTTCTTATTTCATTTGACACAGCTTTAGCCTGAGGCTCAGATTTCTCTTACCGCAGGAAAAGTTGAGGAGTGTTTGTATAAACGTCACTACCTACGTACGTATGCAATCTCTACTGTTTCACCCTTATAAGACCCAAAGTATTGTTATAGTTAGCTACAGTATCCTGAGAGAACAATAGACCAAAGTCTGAGAAGATAGTATAGGAATTATTGTAGAAATCAGCACTTACTGTATTTTTAAAACTTCCCATAAGTAAATACTGAACAAATAAAGTATATGGGGTGCTTATCTCAGTGTGGCAGAGAACCTTTACCTACACTGCCCTCAGGTTCTCTGTCAAGCGTTAATTGGTTTTCTGCAATCAATCCGTCCCAGGTTCCTGTCCTCTGCCTCTGGCCTCCTCACCAGGTCGGACTCACTGGGAGGAGCAGCGATAATGAGGCAGTGTGGCACGTCTATGGGATGCCATAAAGGTGGACAGTTTGCTAATTATAAGAGGCAAAAAAAAAAAACACTTTATAAATATAAATCAGTAAAGGAAAAGAGTCTGCTCTGCTTTAATTAACCGGTGCACCTTCGGCTTTCTGCAGAACATACTGCAGTGATTCCAGAGGTGAGTACTTTAGAATGTCCACTCGTTTTTTATCCTGTTTTTATTCATTCATTCATTTTCTACCACTTCTCCGAACTTCTCGGGTCACGGTGAGCCTGTGCCTATCTCAGGCGTCATCGGGCATCGAAGCAGGATACATCCTGGACGGAGTGCCAACCCATCGCAGGGCACAAACACACTCTCATTCACTCACACACACACACACACTACGGACAATTTTCCAGAGATGCCAATCAACCTACCATGCATGTCTTTGGACCGGTGGAGGAAACAGAGTACTCGGAGGAAACCCCCGAGGCACAGGGAATGTAACGTCATGTTGTCACAAAATAAATTGAGGGATGTCAAGCACTTTTTCATCTCCAGATCTATTAAATCCCAAGAACAACATAACACAATGGACAAAATCCAGTAGACAACCTGCTTGTCTTGCTAGTGAACCAGTATATGTGCTTTATGTTATTTCACAGACATGTTGTAACTAGATATAAGATATAGCTGTACTGACAAAATTGGAACATATCATGAAGTATTTTTTTTAATCTTTCAAATTTTTTGTAAACAAGTCAAAATAATGACCTACGCGGTTGTGTTGGTCTTCCGTATTTAGCATTTAAGACCAATTTGCAGGATTCAATGCATGCAGTGCTTTAATTTAACACACGAAGACTAACACAACTGTGCCCTGCGATGGGTTGGCACTCCATCCAGGGTGTATCCTGCCTCGATGCCCGATGTCGCCTGAGATAGGCACAGGCTCCCCGTGACCCGAGGTAGTTCGGATAAGCGGTAGAAAATGAGTGAGTGAGAGTGAGAGACTAACACAACTTGCATAAAACGTAAGAAAGACAAATCATAACCGTGACATGGAAACATAAATAACCTAAACAATACATCATAATAACCTGGATAAAATGGCGTCTGGCATAAGGGCTCACACACAACGTTGCACTGCGATATCGCAAATTATGGCTGACAATAATCACAACAACAGGACAAGCATATATATATAGCAGCGCAACAAGGGACAGGTGAAAAAATGGGAAAACACATTAAGAAAGGTGGTGGCACCACCCATAAAGGAATAACACCCTGTGAGGATCCTGAGGCATCTCAAGATGTACCAGCTCCAGTTGGACTCTGCCTCATGAAGTATTAGGACATGAGGAGATGCCAAATACGTGCGGTCTTTCATGACAACATCCTTCTTATCAAAACACAATTGCTGGACTGCATATTTATAATCACACTCTTAAATGTCACCCAAATGAGGATGAGGTTCCCTTTTGAGTCTGGTTCCTCTCAAGGTTTCTTCCTCTTCCATCTAAGGGAGTTTTTCCTCACCACAGTCGCCTCAGTCACCTCAGACTTGTTCATTGGGGATAAAAACACACACATTTAAATATAAGTCTAATATGAATCTTGAATGTTTGTATTATATCTTTGTATAATGTTACATTTTTTTGGATTATGTTTCTTATCTTCTGTAAAGCTGCTTTGAGACAATGTCCATTGTTAAAAGTGCTATACAAATACATTTGAATTGAATTGAATTAAAATAGAAACTATTGAATAGTTTCCCACTTACTGTATGTCAAAGTTTTTCGACACCCAAAGCACCGGCTCTGAACCAGGAAAAGTGGTTCTTAAGTATCACCAAAACGTTGCTGGTCTAGACTTAAGAGCCACTTGTGTCAGGTTCTGGGGGCGTGCATGCCGCTAACGACCTTGTCTTTTGTCTTGTAAACAGTAGCGTTTACAAGACAAAAGACAAGGTCGTTAGCGGCATTTTTAAATCATTTTAAATCAGGATTAACCGTGGTTGGATACCAACGTAGGTTCGCAAGGCCATGAGCTTCAACAGTAAAGCAACATCCACCATTGTCGATGTTGTGTTTTCCGCTGCTGCGCTAACGTTACTGTATAACGTTGTGTACAGTAACGTAAGACTTGGCTCTGTGATGGCTCTCTAGCCCATGGAAAGGCAGATCGGTTTTTAGAAGGCTTGCCAGTGGAACCAACTTTGACCAGCACCAGCTTTGAACCAGCACCCGGTTCTTTCTGGTGGAAAAGGGGCATTAGTGGTTTGGCAAGGAACCACTCCCGACAGATTTACACAATTACTAATCAATTTTCAAAAAATTCCAATGTATTTGTCACCTACATAACCATACACAGTAAGGCAGGAAGTGAAATGCTTGTACAACCGTCTTCCCAGCAGAGAGATTTAGACAGGAAATACACATGAGTTAAATAATAGCACAGAGTTACAGAACAATACTGAAGTTGTACCAATTACCAAGGTGTAAATTGACAAAGTGACCAAAAGCAAAAATAGAATCCTTGATCACAAAAATCTATTACAGTATTATTACTAGTATTTGATAATTTAACAGCATGGAAACGTTTCTCATTGAGACATTTCCCACTACTTCTAAAAAAAACAGACTTTCTTTTGCATGTATCTCAGTCTTTTAAGAAAATGTTTAGCTCTTAAACTCTAGCTCTTATTCTATCTGAAGCTGATTTGTTGTAATTATTGTCTGTTTTCCAGAATTCAGCCTCAGCAGCAGCAGTCAGTAGGCTTTCCCAGACCACTGCACATACTGTATTATTTCAGCATGATGTGTCAAGTAATTCTATTCTGAAGCTAGCACTGAAAGGAGAAATAAAAATATGTGGCCAGTGAATAGCAACCTAAAGTCTAATGCAGTTATTTTGTCCCTTAGGCTAATCCCCTTAGGCTGTCCCTCGGGACGCACATGGCCTCACTTCATTGCTTCTTATACAGGAGTAATTCTGTGGTGGCCAATCAGGTTTCTGCAGCTGACTAAAGCAATAGGACCTGTCACTTGTCACGGTTTACTTACCTTACCGAACCTCCACAGCAGACACTCTATTAGCACAGCTAAATTAATACATATTTCCTCGAATGCTTGTTCCAACCTTCCCAGCAGCTTAATACTAATTTTTATGTCACTTTTGTTTGCACCGAAAACCAAAGAAAGTCTGACTGGTAAGAAGGTGTTGATGTATTGTCTATAGCAGCAGCTCTGACTGTAGCTTTTGCTACAAGGCAACTCACAGGTTCATATTATCACTTTTATTCTACATCATTTTTATTTTTGGAACAAATAACGTGAACAAAAATCATTTGAATAATTAAAAGACTTAAAAAAAACCCCGATATAACAAAGATTAGCACAAGTCTTTCCTCAGATAGAACGGATCTTTCGGTTCCTTGTCTTCAAGAAGTCAATTTCTATATAGAGTAGCTTTGTTTCTACTCATACCAGATTAAATGAATAGAAATGGCAGCATACAGTATAAAAATTGGCTTCTTAAAGACATATGTGCTTTGTGCCTGTTGAAAGATTTATTACTAATTTTTATTATTTTTTTTTTTTTTTGGAATTTAAAAGTAAAGATTAATTTACTCTCCTAAGTGTCTCTTCATTCATTCATTCATTTTCTACCGCTTATCCGAACTACCTCGGGTCACGGGGGACGCCTATCTCAGGCGTCATCGGGCATCGAGGCAGGATACACCCTGGACGGAGTGCCAACCCATCGCAGGGCACACACACACTCTCATTCACTCACACACTACGGACAATTTTCCAGAGATGCCAATAAACCTACCATGCATGTCTTTGGACCGGGGGAGGAAACCGGAGTACCCGGAGGAAACCCCCGAGGCACGGGGAGAACATGCAAACACAAGGCGGAGGCAGGAATCGAACCCCCAACCCTGGAGGTGTGAGGCGAACGTGCTAACCACTAAGCCACCGTGTTCCCCTTAAGTTTCTCTTATGTAGGCTAAAAATACTGCCAGAAAAGTTGTTAAAAGTCTTGGAATTTCTGTATGAATGTAAGTATAAAGTAAATTCTACAGCATTACATTTTTCTTGGCAGTTCACTGTGGTATAAGCAGAATAAAACATTCTTATGCATCACTTCGGGTTGATAAGAGTGACTAGACATTAGGCCAAACCTGATTATTTTCCTATCACAGCACACCCCCCAAGTGTTTTTTTTTTCCTTACAATGCTGTTTGAGTGCACGCTCTTTGTAATGTATTCTGTGCTGGTCTATTTATAAATGTGTGTGCATAATAGCTCATAATGATTTCA
The DNA here is from genome assembly GCF_022655615.1 of Tachysurus fulvidraco. Taxonomy (NCBI): domain Eukaryota; kingdom Metazoa; phylum Chordata; class Actinopteri; order Siluriformes; family Bagridae; genus Tachysurus; species Tachysurus fulvidraco. The sequence continues at coordinate 5,760,433 of NC_062531.1, forward strand.
TGGCTAGGTGGGTCTGTCCCAAGACGTCTGATTTAAATGCGTGGTGTAGTCGGGTGTTTTTGTCATTTCTGTGCTGAAGCGCTGAAGCCTGAAATGTTTGGGGAAAACAATTGACTATGACTATGTATGTTTAAGTAGGAAAATTACTGCATTAGCTTGAACATGATCAGTGATTTGTTTTGCTTTGCTTTGTAACATTCTGTAGCTGAAATTAGTCTGAAAATATGAGAATCGGAGGGAATAAAATTAAACTACGCCTGGTTATGTCATAACTCCATGTTGTTTTGATGTCATAACTCCATGTTGTTCTGATTTTATAACTCCACAGGGTTCTGATATCATAACCTCACAAGGCTTTCATGTCATATTTCCATGTTGTTCTGATGTCATAACTCCAGAAGGCTTTTATGTCATATCTCCATGTTGTTTTGATTTCACAACTCCACAGGGTACTGATGTCATAACCCCACAAGGCTTTGATGTCATATTTCAATGTTGTTGTGATCTCATAACTCCATGTTGTTCTGATCGATCTCATAACTCCATGTTGTTCTGATCGATCTCATAACTCCATGTTGTTCTGATTTTATAACTCCACAGGGTTCTGATATCATAACCTCACAAGGCTTTCATGTCATATTTCCATGTTGTTCTGATGTCATAACTCCAGAAGGCTTTTATGTCATATCTCCATGTTGTTTTGATTTCACAACTCCACAGGGTACTGATGTCATAACCCCACAAGGCTTTGATGTCATATTTCAATGTTGTTGTGATCTCATAACTCCATGTTGTTCTGATCGATCTCATAACTCCATGTTGTTCTGATCGATCTCATAACTCCATGTTGTTCTGATCAATCTCATAACTCCATGTTGTTCTGATGTCAAACCTCGTGTTGCTCTGATCTCATATCTTTATGTCGCTCTGATGTCAAACCTCCATGTTGTTCTGATCTCATAACTCCATGTTGTTCTGATCTGATATCTTTATGTTGCTCTGTTGTCAAACCTCCATGTTGTTCTGATCTCATAACTCCATGTTGTTCTGATCTGATATCTTTATGTTGCTCTGTTGTCAAACCTCCATGTTGCTCTGTTGTCAAGCCTCCATGTTGTTCTGATCTCGTAACTCCATGTTGTTCTGATCTCGTAACTCCATGTTGTTCTGATGTCAAACCTCCATGTTGTTCTGATCTCATAACTTCATGTTGTTCTGATCTCATAACTTCATGTTGTTCTGATCTCATAACTCCATGTTGTTCTGATCTCATAACTCCATGTTGTTCTGATGTCAAACCTCCATGTTGTTCTGATGTCAAACCTCCATGTTGTTCTGATCTCACAACTTCATGTTGTTCTGATCTCATAACTCCATGTTGTTCTGATCTCATAACTCCATGTTGTTCTGATCTCATAACTCCATGTTGTTCTGATGTCAGACCTCCATGTTGTTCTGATCTCATAACTCCATGTTGTTCTGATGTCAGACCTCCATGTTGTTCTGATGTGTATTTTGCGGTAACCATAATGTGACCATCCGTAAGGTTTGTAAATTAGTTTTAATTTCCCACAATTACAGATCCACCAAAAACAGCACAGTGTAATAAACGGCACTTGGAATGGAGGTGTAGCAGATATTAGGACATTTTACACACTCCACACTGAACACAGCAAAGTGACAAAGTAGGCATCAGAGATTTATGAGCATATCTTGGCTTTATGATATGATCTCTCGCTTATTTCTCTAAAAGTTCTGGTGTGATTCATACAGTATGTCTGCAGGAAAAGCTGATGTCATCAACCGCCATCTAATTCCATTACACTGCAACATTACAGTTACGAGACCTGCAGTCCATCACACTGCTACTGTACACCGAATTAACCTGTTACAGCAAATTAAACTCCTCTCCTCTTCTCTATTCTCCTCTCCTCTCCTCTCCTCGATTCTCCTCTCCTCTCCTCGATTCTCTTCTCTTCTCTCCTGTATTCTCCTCTCCTCTCCTCCCTTCTCTTCTCTCCTCTCCTCTCCTGTATTCTCCTCTTCTCTCCTGTATTCTCCTCTTCTCTCCTGTATTCTCCTCTTCTCTCCTGTATTCTCCTCTCCTCCCTTCTCTTCTCCTCCCTTCTCTTCTCTTCTCTCCTCTTCTCTCCTGTATTCTCCTCTCCTCCCTTCTCTTCTCCTCCCTTCTCTTCTCTTCTCTCCTGTATTCTCCTCTTCTCTCCTGTATTCTCCTCTCCTCCCTTCTCTTCTCTTCTCTTCTCTCCTCTTCTCTCCTCTTCTCTCCTGTATTCTCTTCTCCTCTCCTCCCTTCTCTTCTCTCCTCTCCTCTCCTCTCTTCTCTCCTGTATTCTCCTCTCCTCCCTTCTCTTCTCTTCCCTTCTCTCCTCTCCTCTCCTCTCCTCTCCTCTCCTCTCCTCTCCTCTCCTCTATTATCTTCTTTTCTCTCCTTTATTATCTCCTCTATTCTCTCCTTTCCCCTCCTCTTCTCTTCTCTTCTCTTCTCTATTCTCTCCTCTATTATCTCCTCTATTCTCTCCTCTCCTCTTCTTTCCTCTCCTCTCCACCCCTCTCTTGTCCTCTTCTCTTCTCTTCTCTCATCTCCTCTATTCTCTCCTTTCCTCTCCTCTTCTCTATTCTCTCCTCTATTCTCTCCTCTATTCTCTCCTCTCCTCTTCTTTCCTCTCCTCTCCTCCCCTCTCTTGTCCTCTTCTCTTCTCTTTTCTCTCCTCTATTATCTCCTCTATTCTCTCCTCTCCTCCCCTCTCTTGTCCTCTTCTCTTCTCTTCTCTTCTCTTCTCTCATCTCCTCTATTCTCTCCTCTCCTCTATTCTCTCCTCTATTTTCTCCTCTCCTCCCTTCCCCCTCTTCTCTTCTCTTCTCTTCTCTTCTCTTCTCTTCTCTTCTCCTTTCTTCTCCTCTCCTCCTCTCCCTGTACGTTTTTTCTCATCTCTTCTGTTCTTTTTGCCTTGTTCCATCTCTCTTGTCTTTCTCATTTCATCGCCTTTTTTATGTATTATCTGTGCGGCTTAAACACTTCTTAGCTAATGAATAATATTTTAGCAGATCGTGTACAAGGTAGAACCTGTATTAAAACGATGAGCTTAGACATGATGAATTACATTCTGTACTGTTGAATCACTCAGTTATTTTGAGTAATTAAAGTTCATAATGGAACGTAATGAGACGTAGTAATGTGATCTTTATTCTCTTCATTCCACAGCCCATGTCTGAGCTTTTCGAGTTTACTCCCTCTCTTTTGCTACGAGTTTAAGGACAGCATTTATGTTTGAATTGTCAATCAAGCAGACAGATTCAGTTAAAAATGGGTTTGTTTTAGTTCATGATTAATGATGAAACGTACCAGAGTCTCTACAGATCGACTCTCCTCTACAGATCATTGTATTTAGGCCAAACAGAATATGACTGAAACACTTCACTATAATAGAAATCAAATTATACTAAACAGCCAAGCTCATAAAGTGTGTGTGTGTGTGTATAAAAGAGAGAGAAATATTAGACAATAGGAAAATTAAGAACTGAATATTGATCTAATTACATATTGGGTTATTTAACATCGTTAAACCTGGTTTGTATTCTGTCTCGCGTCGGAGAAAAAGGATTTAATGAATCAAATGTAAATGCAAATCCAATACCTGTGATAAATCTCTCTTAATTAATGAATATTAAAAGTATGAATTACTTTTAATGGCTGAATTCCATCATCGAATCTACTCTAGAGGGTATTGTAGAAGCAGAACAAAAGCAGAACAGAATTCATTTGCTAATATCCAGCGGGTGGAAGTTGGCAAATAATAGTTTATAATAGTTGACCCAGTTACGCCTTTACATTTCCCCAACAAAATATTTATATTACTTGTGACTACTGTATTTATCCAGAAAGGTATTAGTTAAACTAGCAAGCAAACAAGTAGCATCCTAATGCTAGTAAGGCATTAAATGCCCCTTTTCCACCGAGGCAGTTCGAGTGCTGGTTCGGAGTCAGGGCCTAATTTAGAACCAGTTCTTTCTTTTTCGACAGCCGAAGCACCGGCTCCGATCCAGGAAAAGTGGTTCTTATGTAGCACCAAAAGGTTGCTGGTCTAGACTTAAGAACCGCTTGCGTCAGGAGCTGTGGGCAGGGCTACTGTTAGCGCATTTGATAATGTACCTTAAGTTTACTAATGTTTAATAAATTTTTACTTTACCACGATATGATACATTATCAGCACACATGATAGTAGGTAGCTACATGCTAAGGCTAAATTTTTTTCTGTGTTAACGATAAAATAACGTTATGTACTTTATCGATTACAACCTCCGTTTATACAGATTACATGTAGCTGCACGTACACGTTTTATTCGCCGCGTTTGGATGCCAATGTAGGTTCGCAAAGCCATGAGCATTAACAGTAAAGTAACATCCGCCATTGTTGTTGTGTTTGTGTTTGCCGCTGCTGCGCTAAAGTTGCTGGGACACGTGACACGTACATACAGTGACGTCACACTCGGCGCTGCGATGACTCTCTAGCTGGTGGAAAGGCAAACCGGTTCTTAGAAGGTTCGCCATTGGAACCAACTTTGAACCAGCACTAGCGCTAGCTCTGAACCGGCACCCGGTTTTTTTTGGTGGAAAAGAGGCATAAGTGTACTTGCTAATATTTTTGTTTTAGAGAATAAATCAGTTACAGAGTAAAAATAAAAGAATAGGTATTATACATCAAACTTTACAGCACTTTAATTCAGCTAGTAAGCCAAGAGAGCACACAACTCCAAAGATCGTCCTTAAGTTGAAAAGTAAGCTCCAGCCACTGAAAAAAAAAAGCCTAGTCAGTGAGAGTTTTATAATTATGTCTGAAAAGGCCTTCTACCTTTTAATGAGTCACACAATAATCCTTTTCCCTCTTGGCTTAGTTTATTTATTTTCTTTTCTCTTGCTTTAGGTGACTCATTGCTCAAACACAACGGCATGAAGTTCACTACAAAGGACAAGGACAACGATCACTCGGAGAACAACTGTGCATCCTTCTACCACGGAGCCTGGTGGTACCGGAACTGCCACATGTCCAACCTGAATGGACAGTACCTACGAGGCCAGCACTCGTCTTACGCCGACGGCATCGAGTGGTCCTCCTGGACGGGCTGGCAGTACTCGCTAAAATTCACGGAGATGAAAATCAGGCCTATATGTGAGGAAAATTAGTGAGTAATGGACACAAAGAACACTGCTAATGGAAAAAAAAGGTGAGCTGGACTCGGTGTTAGAGCCACTAACTAGACACAAAAGAAGTGTACAATGATGTGATCTTTCTGAAAACTGTCTAGGAACCATTAGCCTAGTATGAACTGTTCTTCTCTCTGACATCTCAACAGCACTATAAAGGAAAGAGCACAATTACGGAGACTTTTATCAGTGGTGGAGTGGTGATACTATGCCCTTGTTCATCAAGAGGAATTACTCCTACTAAACCAGAACAAGGACAACAAGGTGACGGAATCGTTGCATCTATGGAAATGATCAAGAGGAGAAAAAAGAAAAAAAAAAGAAAAAAAAAACAAAGTGATTGAAGCTGTGCTCGAGTGCTACGGAGCGGATTACGATGAATGTCCTTAATAATGGTTGACGGAGCACAGTGGACTCTTTGCAGTACATTCTGGAAAGACTTTTAACACAATAATTAGCTTGTAAATAGTTTAAGTGATCCCCAGAGCTTGGCTTTGTTCACTTTGTAAATTAACATCTCTATGTTCACTTCTCCATACAGAAGGGAAATGGTAGCCTTTTTCCACCAACAATGTTTTGGTGCTGGTTTAGAAGCTGTTTTTGTTTTTTGTTTTTTTCACACCGACAGTTTGAATAGATGAATTAGTAATACATCATCCACATTAAGCTCATCATGAACATACTAGTTGTTATTAATGGTTCTTTGTTACATTCAGATCAGAATCAGATTCACCTTCATTTATTTACAAGGAATCTGTCTTGGTGTATTAGCGAATATTAATGTGAAGCAAGGGAGCATACGTATAAAGAACCTATGAGAATAAACCTAAAAAATTAACCTAAGAAGAAACTTGAAAATTAAAAATTATATTAGTGCTCACAGTTGGAGGTAGGAAGGTAAGAAGGTGCAGTATGGCTGTCTGTGTCTGTTCTGTGCGTTAATGTAACACATATGAACACAACAAAGGGGTTTATATGTTAATGTCCAAAGATGTGGATAAGAGACTATGGTGCGTCCTGGATATTGTCGATGAGGCCAGTTGCTGATGGAAAGACACTGAAAAGACATCGTTATTTATAGCGACTTGTGTTTTTTTTAATCTGAGGGTTAAGGGCCTTGCACAGGGGACCGGCAGTGGCAGCTTGGTAGACCTGGGATTTGAATTTCAATTTAAAAAACATTTTGATTAATAGGCCAGTGCATTGACTACTAAGCTACTAAGCACTTGAAAGATGTCGAAGGATTTGAGGGTGGATGTTAAGACATTGTGCTGGGATGCTAAGCATTTTTGATTTTTGGAAATCGATCCAATTGGGCCCAGTGTCGGTGTTTTCATTCACAGAACTCAGGATACAGGATAGAAGAGTTTATTTATTTATTTATTTATTTATTTATTTATTTATTTATTTATTTATTTATTTATTTATTTTCATTTGAGTTATTTAGCTAGAAGCAAAGCTTTGATTATGATTGGTTAAGCAAGGGGTATGGTCACACACAGTGAGCAGAGAACAAGAGTATGATGAGTGGTTGGTTAAAGTGTAGTTATAGACTGTGTTGGTGAATGAGTGTGTGTGATGACCTCGAGAGTGAGGGTCAATGCATCCTGATCTGACTTTACCATGAGCAGTCAGCAAAGTGGAATAGTATGTGTGTGCGGGTGTGCGTGTGTGTGTGTGTGTGTGTGTGTGTGTGTGTGCTAAAATATAGCCAAATATAAATATGATAATCAGACTGAAAGGTTGATAAATATGAGTACTTTATTTATTTATTTATTTATTTATTTATTTATTTATTTATTTATTTATTTATTTATTTTAGAAAGCTTTCCAGAAGTTGAAATGAACTAAATTAGCAGATGAGACTTGTGCTAATTTTGTGCATTCGTACCAAGGGGCAATTTAGAGCAGCCAACAGACCTACAGACACCTGCATGTGCCAGAAAAACAGAGAAAACATACAGTATGACTAGAACACTGGACAATAGGACAATATCAGTATCAGGGACAGTGTTAAGTCTTGGATTCTTGGATTCTGGAGATGAAGTGAGGTAGGAATACGACCCACTGTACCACTGTGCTGTCCACTACATGTCACGCACACTGAAAAGAACATACAGGATATACATATATATTTTTTTAAAACGATAGTTTTGATAATGAACCCTGATAGATTAAACAAGTGCTCCCAGAAATATCTACTCATTATGTGACAGAATTTGATTATGTAATGGTTTTGCTGTTTAACCAGTGAGCCTAAAACAATCATAGCCGGATCCCTCACACAGCACCGGATCCAGCACCAGCTCCAGCAGTGTGTCGGTGGAAAAAGGGGTATCGCTTGCTAACATGTTTGTTTTTTGTCTACTCTGTCTACTTAATGTCAAAATTAAACATTCCCAATTGTACCATTTGCTAGAGATACAGTACTGCTGATCATGTCCAGGGAAAAATCAGTTGCAAAGCACAAACACAGCTTAAGCTAACTGATGCATCGGGACTGGTATGACCTTGAGAATCACTATGACTTCCCAATGGTGAAAATATCAATTCTACTAGTAAAAGTGACATCTGCTGGGTTTTTTCATGCTTTGTATTGACACTGAAAGAAATATTAAGGCACGGTGTTGTGGGCATTTCATCCTATTTATGTTTGTGTCCTAACATTGCTAAACGTTTAAGTAATATTCTTAAATAAATAAAAAAATGATTTTATGAAGCTTTTGTAGACTTTCTATGAATACTGTGATATTCTATTCTATGCTAAAATCTCTGACAAAGTTCTTGTTATGTAAGTATAAGTTACTTTTTTTATCCACAGAGGAAAAGTGTGGATTATTGGTCTTTGACCTTACTAAAATATCAGCCATTTTTGGTTATAGCACTTATTATGAAACCTTATTATAAAACATAATGTTTTGGTGCTGAAATCTGATTGGCTGTATGTTGTCCTTGATATACGCCCATCTGGGAGTATATCATAAACACAGACTCTTGGAGATAGGATGCAAATGCAGGTTGTTTAGTCAGTGTCACAAAAATAGGAACATTTCAAAAAACAGGAATAAGTGCTCTTTTATTAGTGGAAAATGAAGAAAGAAAGCAGTGCAGCTTGCAGGTGAGTTGTGGGGGTGATCGTGAAGGCTTTCAGAGCTGGGTGGTGTTGCTGGAGAGTGCAGGTAAGCTGAATGAACCCAGGGGCGTGGCTTGGCTCAGCAGACTCGGGAGCGTTGTCATCGTCTTCGCACTAGAGAATTTTGCAGAGACACACAGAGGTAAGGACCCAGCATTACAACAGGTTCTCTAAGCTTGCCTTCCCCTGGAGGTTGAGGAGTTAGTCCTGATTGGCTCCTCCAATTTTGGCAGGCTTTTGGCCACTTCACCTTACAGCTACTCTCAGTGGTGCTGTCCTTGGTGCTGAAATGCCACTGTTTCTTCAGCAACATTGGTTTTTTTTAATTAAATATTCATTCATTCATTTTCTACCGCTTATCCGAACTTCTCAGGTCACGGGGAGCTTGTGCCTATCCCAGGCATCATCGGGCATCAAGGCAGGTTACACCCTGGACGGAGTGCCAACCCATCACAGGGCACACACACAATCTCATTCACTCACTCAATCACACACTACGGACAATTTTCTAGAGATGCCAATCAACCTACCGTGTATGTCTTTGGACCGGGGGAGGACACCGGAGTACCCGGAGGAAACCCCCAAGGCACGGGGAGAACATGCAAACTCCACACACACAAGGCGAAGGCGGGAATCGAACCCCGACCCTGGAGGTGTGAGGCGAACGTGCTAACCACTAAGCCACCGTACCCCCTTTAATTAAATATATACTTCACAAATCATAAACTGAAAGAAAGGTGCTTTTAAACAATGCTAATGGAGTATGCTAATTAAATTTAATATTTACAGTTGAACAGAATCAGAGGGATGGCGACCAGGAGCTTGGGATTGCAGGTGGATGCTGGGAGCGTGATTTCAGGGAAGCCATGTTTGTAGGCCACAGGTAAACAGTTTGTGACGTGTGAGGATGTGACAGATTACATCCCAATGCTTACAGGAGAGGCAGTACACACATCTTACATTACATCTGTCACCTGGAGTAATCCCTGACAAAGGCCCAATTCCCACATTGTACTTTTTAAGGAAAATAAAAAGAGAGTTGTTGATCATGTCAATCTGCCCTATTTTTAAGGAAATAAGAAAATTGGAGAATAAGAGAAAAAAAAACTGAAGGAAGTTTTGTTTGATTTGAAGTCAGTAACCAGGAGAGAACTGGGGGTATAGTTAAAAGACATGGAGCTAATTTTATACTGTATGTCACCAGGAATTTTGTTTTGTTTGTCTTTAAATTTTGCTGTTCCTAACAAACATTCTTGTATAACAAGCCAAATAAATTCTATTCAACTGGATTCCCTTTTGCCCATTTTGTTGCTTTGCAGCCAAAGCATTTGCCCACATTGCAAATAATGCTAATAATATATAAATTATTGACCGAGCACTGGATTTTATCGTCCTGTTATGTTACTATTTTATAAAACAAGCCACTCAAGGGCATCTTACAGTGAATTTATTACAGGTAATGTGGTTTTAGAGTGTGCTTCATGTTGTGCATAAAAGCACCCTTATATTCTTGGAAAAATCACTGTAAGTACAGTATTTCCACACACATATACTTACAACACATCAAGTTTGAGAATATATTGCACCCCGTTATTTAGATGTGATTGTAACAAGATAATCAATGTTATTCCCTTGACCTCTCGGTGGTGGGTGGGTGGGTGGGTGGGTGAATGGGTGGGTGGATGGATAGAACCATTTTAGTCCCTTTATATAAACATGTACAGTAAGTTATTTCACTTTAAAACCTATTCTTTACATATGAAACTCTCTAATATATATACTTACTTGAAAAAATAAATGATTATGACTAGCTGTCATTTGCTCATCAAAGACAATGCGCTTAGTACGAGATTTTTTTTTATTATGACAGGTTAACTCACAATAAGCAGAGTCTTGGGTTTTAGCTAGATGTCACTGCCAGAGACATGATATCATTTATTAAAGACGATCATGGTACATTAATGAAATGGGACTGACAGTTACATTTTCCCTTCAGACACAGGTGGAGATCTTTCAGTGCTGTGAGGGTTCCCATATTCAGGCATGTGATGACAAAGCAAATGCCGTCAGATGAAGCATTTTACTGGTGTGAGAGGAACGAAAAGATTTATCATCTAGTTCACTGGGAAATAGAATTAGTATATATTACAGTTGTTCTCGATTGCTAAAACACATTTCTTGAAACAGTCAATTTTTTCAGGACTGTAAACACAAAACAAAATATTCAAACTAAATTTCCAAAACCGTTGACTCTTCTGGCAAAATCAAACACTCGCCCCTAAACTATTTAACCTGTCCTCAAAATCAAACTATGCTTTCAGATCATAAACCCAACCCATCAATATATAAACACTATGGAGCAATCATTAGACACAACACAAAAAAATAGAGAACACAGCATCCAGGGCATGTAGTTAAAGAAAATGTTGTTGTTACTGTATACACAGTACGTAAATGCCATTTGCAATATAGAAAATATTACAGTAACCATCACTTAGTAGTGTCAAAGAAAATTATAAATGAAAAGCATAATAAACTCAAATGTTGTGCAACTGAAAAGTCTGTTTTACACAATTCAGTCTGCCTCAGCGTCGCGTCTTCGTGCTGGGTCTGGCCAGAGGACTTCATCCACCTCACAGGCAATGTTGTCCCTTGCCAGGCAACGGGGGAAAAACCCTCTGGTGTGTCGGATCCAGCCTTGACAACATTCCACATCTATGTCACCACAGGCCAATTCCATAGCCTTTAGAAGACTTACCCCGTTATATGGGTTTCGGCCATAGACCTTCCACCAAAATTCCTCGATTGAGTTTAGAAAAGGGCTGTATTGCTGGTTGATATTGAACCATTCACGTACACGGACACTCCGGTGAAAGCTGACATTGTCCCAAACCACCACATACACAGCATGCACTGCCTGCTGATAATCCTGGTCCTAACGCTCAAGCAGAACATCCTGAAGACCACCAAGAAAGGTTAATAGATGTTCAGTGTTGTATGGCCCCAGGGTTTCACAATGGTGGAGAACCCCACGGTTACTTATGGCTGCACAAAGGGTGACATTGCCACCACGCTGGCCAAGGACACCCACAATGGCACGTTGGTCAATTATGTTCCTGCCTCTCCCTGTCCTCTTTGCCAGATTGAACCCTGCTTCATCAACGAAAATGCATTCATGGGGCCTTTCCATGGAACCCAGTTCAAATACTCACTACACATGTAAAAAAGGATACATACAGTAATTAGTTTACAGTAGTAAGTGATACAGAAAGACAAACTTCTGCAAGTGTGTTTGTATACACACCTTACAGTATTTACATACCCTACACTAGTATAAAGGCCAGTTTACAGTAAAGGTTGGCTAGTCGCATAGAATTGTACTGTAAGCATCAGAGCTGAAAGTGTCTGAGTGAACACGTACTTGTACATATTGACATCGTAGTTCTTTGACCCGTTCTGAGTTGCGCTCAAAGGGTACTCTGTACACTTGCTGCATGCGTAGCCTGTTGCGTTTGAGGATGTTTCATTCCTTCAAAGTTTGCATTGTCTTCAACAACTCTTTCCCTTATTTCACGCAGATGGATTGCATTGTTTTGAAGGACCATATCAACAATGAGAGCCTCTTGCTGTTGGGAGAACATACCAGACCTTCCACCCGCATGTTGTAGTCTTGCAATTCTACAAGAAGGGAAAATGCTTATTTCCCCCCAGTCATTTTACTGTTGACAAAGATATGTACTGGTTCAAATGAATACAGTAAACTTTCAATTACCGAAAAGAAAAGAAACATTTACCTGTTTTCTTCTCTGAATGTCCTGACAGTGGTGGCCACAGAGAATCTTCTCAAATTGGGTTGAACTCGTAGGCCTGCTTCCCTCATTGTCATACCATGAACAAGAACATGGTCTATGACTGTTGCTCGAATATCATCTGAAATGACTGCTCTTGGTCTTCCTCCTCTTCTTCCTCCACGTCTTCCTACTCCTCCTCTTACGCTTCCTCTTCCTCTGCCTCTCAGATTGTTTCCCGCCATTCTTACATCCACCCAACACACCTGTGCCCTCTGAACTGGCTTATATTCTGGGCAATTGGTTTACTGTGTTGTAGTTGTGTTTACTGTTTGCCGCGTGTGTTTACCAATTTGCAGCACAAGTGCATCACAGTGCAAAATGTGTTTCGTGAATGAGAATGTGTTTAGAGTTTTGCCAAAAGAGTGTCTGATTTGACAAATTGGTTTAGTTCACTGAACATTTGATTCGGAGAATGGGGTTTAGTGTTTTAGCAATCGAGAAAAACTGAAAGAGCTTTTATTGTCATTTCACCCGTATACATATACATTTACATTTTCCTTATTCGGAGCGACATACAATAGTGCTTTGAAGTCGATGGATAAATACAGTACATTAACACTGATTCACTAGATTACAGATTTAAGACACCGTCAACCTAAAATTCAGGAATTTTTTTCATACACATACAACAAACAGTTAAAAAGTGCTAGTTCAAGTGTTTCAGGAAGTGGTAGGTCTTCTCCCGTCGTTTAAAGACTCAGCTGTTTGGACATTAATTAATTAAGAGAAATTAATTCCACCACATCGGTGCCAGAACAGAAAAGAGCCTTGCTGTGTAGATACCCCATACTTTGAGAGATGGTGGGACGAGTGAAGCAGTGCTGGTAGATTTGAGGGTGCGAGGTGCAATGCGAGGAGTACATATACAGAATAAATCAGTGGTCCCCAACCCCCGGGCCGCAGACCGGTACCGGTCCGTGGACCAAATGGTACTGGGCCACCCAAGGAACATTAAATTATTTCCATTTTATTTACTGTGGTGTATTTCTCTCAGGTTTGTGCGACTTTCCATGGACGAGAGGTTAACCGGGAGCTGAGAGACGTCACCTAAAGCCGCACCAATACCGCGCAGGCGCAAAATATCATGATATCGGGCCGGGTTTAGGTGACGTCTGGAGCTGAGCGGCTGCAAGCGGCAGTGGTGTTGTAGCTTTGGAGGAGAGAGAAGGTGTGTATCGCTCTTCTCTCTGTTCACAGGTACTTGTTTAACAGTACTTGGTGTACGTGTATATTGTGTTTGCTCAAATTTAACCCACAAATTAGCAAAAATAAGCATGAAACAGACGTCGTTGGAAAGTTAGAAACTCTGCCGGTGTTCTGGATTAAAGTCATGGCGGAATACCCTGAGATTGTCACCACAGCACTTAAATCCCTATCGCCATTTCCGACATGCTATCTGTGTGAAGCGGGGATTTCTGCAGTGACGGCAACCGAAACAAAACAACGGAATAAACTGGACATAAGCAACACACTTCGGGTGTCATTGTCTCCTATTACCCCAGATGGAACCGTCCCATTGCAAAAAAACAAGCTCAGGGTTCTGATTGATTTAGCGTTGTAGTGAGTTAAAAAGGCATGTTTAATTACAATTAAATTATTAATTTTAATTTAATTGTATAGCCGCCACCCCCCACCCCCAGCGGGCCGCGGTAAAATGATCAAACATTGACCGGTCCGCGGCGATAAAAAGGTTGGGGACAACTGGTATAGATGTTGCAGTACACCCTGATACTAATGCAGCTCTGATAGCACTATTCCTGTTTAGAGCTCATTTGTCAAGTATTAATTGACATGTAATGATAATTATCATTCCAGTAAGGAATACAACACAATGGGTGTGTGTTGTGAGAAAAAAACAACAAAAACCTCTCTAGCGTGGGATGTTTTCTGTCAGATCATTATCACTGCAAAATGGAATATTTGCTTCTTATTTTTATTCCTCTTATACTACACTATAAGCAGGTCGACAAGTGGTATCATGCAGGAAACCAAGAGTGTGCTGGAATGTAAAAATAGACCAATATGCATATGAAAAGTGTAAATTGAACTGGTTACCTCAGAACTGCGCTTCCAAATAAATCCTGGATCCCACTGAAGATCTGAAGATCAAATTGTAAAATTATAAAGATGAATATTCAAGTTGGTTGGATGGATTTTTCTTTACAGAATGGCTACACATAGGGCCATCATAACAATGGACACAAAAAAAGACTCATTCTATGACAATATGACCATTTGGCACATCGTATAAAATCTTACACTTACACATTAAAAAAAGACTAAATGGGTTTGTTATTGCGAAGTGCATCTGAGAGGGTCTTTGACCGTTTTGCTGAAAATAAGCATCTTATTAAAATTCAGTCATGAGAGATGAGTCATCTGATCCACAGCACTGACTCAGAGATCTCTGGGCACTTTTGAAAATTATTCAATTTTTATTCCAATTATGCTGTTCTCGCTCGCAAAGCAAATATGTTTTTCAAAATGTTAATGCATCCTGTACCTTATATGTGACATGGTTAATGATTTTGCCTTTATTTAGACCACATTTATTTATGTATATTGGCTCAGTTATGTGTATCCGGTGATCTATTGATTTAAATCCCTATAGACTCACACGTCTGAGATTGGAAAGCGTAATCGCAAATCGGCAGGACATTTAGGAAATTTTCATCACGCAGCCTTAGTGCAAAGCTACTTCAAGCCATGTTGAAGTGCTGTGTTGTTATTTTGACTTTCGTTATTCATAACTCAGTATTTGGACTTGAGTTATTAAGTCAAACGTTAAAATAATTACAGAATTCTGAAGTAAGGAAATAAATCAATGATTATTATAAAAATGTTAATATAGTAGTAATATTGTGGTCTATATTATATATTTTATATTTATATGGGAATTATATAGCGTGGTTTTATACTGGATGTACCTGTAATTACAGTGGCTACATTAATCTTAGCCTGAATGTCTGAATACTAGTTTATTTCCTTTTCCCTAATCAAAGAAACAGTGGAAAGAGAAGACTGTATGTAGACAATGTTAACCATGTGACCATGAACACCATTTAAAGGGCCTACGAAGCATCAATGATTCAAAAACTTCATGATTCAATGGATTTGTCATTGCTCATGCAAGTTCAAGGTCATTCCAATTTGTAAATACAAAAATGATTTCTTACTGCAAAATCCCACTCACATTTCCTACTGTAGCTTTTTGCCTTGCATTAAGGACTTTGGCTTTTGTACCTTTAATACAGTGGCACATGAAATGGGCCATTCCAGATTTAGTGTGACTGTAAGGATTTGCTTATTTAACCGCAAGAGCATTGGTAAGGTCAAGCACTGATGACTGGCTAGAAGATGAGGTCAGGGTTCTGTCAGGAGTGCTTATAATTCAGCCTTGGCAAGACATGTCTTAATGGGGTTCTCTTTGTGCACAGGGGCATTGTTATGCTGGAACAGGGTTGGGCCTTTGTGAAGATAATTGCAATGGTACAGAATTCTAAACAACATTCTATATAATTGTGTGCTTTCAATTTTGTAGCCACAGTTTGTAGAAGAACCATATGGACGTGTGAATACATGAAACAGGAACCGAAACAAAGAGGCAGACTAAAGATGAGGACTTCGCGAAGCTAAACGCAATGCGGAGGAAATAAATACACAAAAAAATAATTAAACCAATTACAACCAGACTCGTGACTGAAAACACACTGCCGGAATGCCCCCTAATGTTCCGGCAGAGAATGTCTAAGCAGAAGTACACACACACACACACACACACACACACACCCTCATGGCGCAAAAAAAACAGGAAGTGGAGTGGCGAGGCGAGGTCAGGGGCACCAAAAAAAAAAGTTTATAAAAACGAAGAAGAAAAAAAAAAAACGCTCCCAAAGCCATAGGGTAAGCTTGGAGTATCCTGCTAGGTCTGTAAGTGGCAGAGTCTTTCTTTTAGGGACACGGTGAAAAAAGCAGGCCCAATTACAGGGATAACAAAATAAAAACAGACTTATTAACAAAACTCAAAAATAAATACATGAAACAGGAGCCGAAAAAAGAAGCCGACAAAAGATGAGGACTCCGCGAAGCTAACTGTAACGTGGCGGAAATAAATACACGTACAATAATTAACCCCTTTAAGCATTGCCCCCCTTTTGCAGCTTTTTCGCCTACATGACCTACCCAACAAAAAGTGGTACAGCTCCCACATACTTTGACACACAGGGGTGAGCCTGGTCTCATTGGAAAGAAGAGATTCTCTAGTTTCAGAAACTAGTTTGATTCAGTAACAGATTGATTCTAGGCCTTACTGGCACAAAGTTACAGGGGTTTGAATGCAGGTTTTCATTTCCGCCTGGGTTGTTTACCTGATAAACTGATTAATCTTATTTTTCTGGAACATGTTAGGGACCAAATAACAACTGAGGGTCATAGCCACATGTCTTGGCTTTCACCAAAAAAATTTCAAGTCAAAAGACCCAAAAATGGCTTCAATAAAAATATTTTTCTACGGCCCTGGTCGTCTGGTGCAGCGTTTTTGTGTACTTGTTTACTATATAACTTTGAAATAAAAGGCTGCAGGCTCAGTCTGACAAGCCATAAACAAGCCTAGACTCTCTCTCTATCACTCTGGTGTGAAAACAGGCCTGTAACTTGACACCCTGAGCTGTGAGAGGGACAAAAGGTCAGGGATTACGCAAGAATTCTTCTGCGCATCCAGTTCACGCAGACACAGGCAAAGAATGTAAGGCATGTCGCATACCGTTGGAATCGTCTGCTTATTGGCTAAACGGCTGTAAAGGTCCCAGCCCATTTCATTGCTATTGGAAGGAGTAATTGTCAGTCAAAGGCGGGTTCCCAAAAATGAGGTCATGCCACCATTGGCTTCTCAGCCGTCTATCTCTGCCATACAAGCACCGATTGGCTCAAATGAGGGCTTATTTGATTCGTTAGGACCTGGGCTATAAATATGACGTAGGCTTTGAATTTTTGAATATCCCAATTAGGAGTTAGAGCGGCAAAACGAGATGATGGCGCACTTCTGTTTCCAGTTTTCAGAACACTAACGGAATATTTGCGGCGCGACCAGAGCGTTTTGGATAAAATGGCTTACAGATTTCAATTCCTTGGACCTGTGTGGATTTTTGTGGATTATTTGTGTTGGAATATATTACCCCAGTGAAGAAAGAGACGCGTCTAAAGGTAAGGGAAAAGCCGGTCTAGCGCCACCTAGGTCAGTTTTGTCCAAAAATTTTTTTCTAATTGTATGAAGGCTGTGAATCATATTGTGCTTTGTGTGTGGGCTTAAAAAATTATTGAGAGTATAAACTTTACTAGGTAAATAGGTTTTTTCGTGTTTTTGGAGGATTTGATGCTTTAAAGTTGAATTGAAGCTTGTTTCTGGGTCATCCCCTAGTGGTCACTTCTACTTCCGTGCCGTGCACGGCACAGCGACCTTAAACCAATCACAAGACACGTGACATATTTCACTTGCTTTATAATTCATTCAAGAACAGTGTACATTTTGGTAAGTTCCCTGCTTTCACATCCATGCTAAGTCTTATAATTGATCAGAGTGTAGTTAGGTGTGTCTGAGAAAGTAAATATGCAGGATTCCAACCACATCGATACTGGGCTTGACGATCCTTACCTCAACTTTCCATGATGTTTGTTTATGTGCTTCATCAGCAAGTCACTGACTCTAAAGAACAGTGTTGTTGCACGGTCTCCGTGTGTGTTCATGTTTTCATCACATCTCATGCTAAATCACAAAGGCCTAACAACATGCTTATGTATATTACAATCACACCCCCAGTGTCACCCATATGAGGATGAGGTTCCCCCTTGAGTCCGGTTCCTCTCAAGGTTTCTTCCTTTACCAATTTAAGGGAGTTTTTCCTTGCCACTGCTGCCTGAGTCACCTCAGACTTGCTCATAGGGGAATAAATACATACACATTGTGAACTTTATATATCTTATAATAATCTAGAATTTTATTGTCAATTCTTTTACTTTTATTATTTGTTATTTCCTTTATCATTAATTATGTTTACCTTCTGCTCTATGTTTATGTTCTGTAAAGCTGCTTTGAGACAATGCCTTGAATTGAATTGAATAAATCCTTCCAGCTAACACAGCCTGCCTGATTAAGACCTAAACCGCTGCTTTGCTTCCTGTAAAGAAGGCAACTGAGTTATGGAAAGGTAAACAAGTCAGTTATTGTAAAGATTTACAGTCTTATTAGTAAGCAAATTTAGTCAGCCCACAGTCTCATGTTCAATTTGAGATTGCATATCACTGGAGAGCTGAGCATGCCAATTTGGAATAAATAAATGATATAAATTCTGTAATCAGACAGTTTTAATGTGATTTTTATACCTGTTAACAGTGTACATATGTACAGTGCTGTACAGTGAGAATGACCTTAGGATTTAATGAAATGTGAACGTGAGTCATCTTCAGCTAGAAAAAGTTTTAAACCAGATTTTTGATGCTGTTAAGACGCTGTTAAAATGAAGCTTTAGGAAAATTAAGGAGGCTTTAAAAAGCAATTATGCATCCTGAGATTTTCTGAGTTAGTGATGAAATAGTAAAGCATTTATACAAGCAAATACGGCTGTAGTGAAGTTAGTATGTATAATGATATAGTAATTTATTTCTAGGAAATTCCTTAGATGCACTTGGTTTTGTACATGAACCATATATTTCCAGTGATGTTTTCCCAGTCACTTTAGACAGTATGGTTCCTCATATCTGCCCTTTTCACAAACCTTCACCTTTATCTCTGTTTCACGTCAATGTATTTGGAGAACCCAGATGGACAACCATGGTTCCAAATCCTCTAGCGCTACAACATGCTTCTATGCCTTTTTATTTCTCACTACCCATCTGGTAATCTCGTTCTTCCAAGATGCCTTTCCTCAAGTCAAATTTGACTACATTGTCCTCAGCCAACTAGCCTGACACTTTGAACACCCAAACGTCCACCTTCACACTTTCACTCCAACAAGACCTTTGCTGCAGCAAAAACTCATGCAGACCTACTGAACTTCAGTACAGAGTACAGGCTTATAATCTGAGATAGATAGATAGATAGATAGATAGATAGATAGATAGCATATTTACAGCAGGTGGAATATATGAAAGCGTATACAGTAAGTAAGTAAGTAAATACAGAATTATATCCTGATTATTCTCTCCAGACATGTTCTCCCCTGAAAACTGTTAACTCTTTAAAGATGTTTCTCAGGCTAAGGCTTTTGACAGTCTCTGCAGTTGCCAATGGTTTGCTCCTGACTGATTTGACAGAAGACACCAGTAGTACGTACCGTATGCTGGCATAATATTTCATCAAATTATCTTTTAACTGTCTTCACTCAGACATAACAATGTAATCTCGTCTTTTTAAAAGACTGACCTGACAAAGTGTATGAAAATTGAGCGAAGATGAAACTGAAAAATGGAAACGAACCATTAGTAAAACATCAGCCAAGGTCATGACGCTTTTTCGGTAACTGTCTCCAACCGATCTTTAGTGATTTGTTCTGCCACTCCTCTTGCTTTTTATTCATGCCCACTCGCTCCGTAGTGAATCACTTTATCACAACTGCACAATGCGTGGGATGCTTTTCAGACATTTTTTTTTTGTATTCAATTATTCTTCCTACCGCATCTGCCATGTTTCCTGCCACTTTACCACCAATGGTTAATTTCATTCAATGTGAATTTCATCAATAACAGTGAGTAAATCATTAATGTGGAATGTGAAAGGTTCTCATGCTTTGAGTGAATGAACGTATCCAGTATGACACATCAGGTGGATTAGTCACCCATGCTGTAGGCTGTTTTATTCCACCTATAGGCTGATACTGTATATTATAGCAACCTGCAATGGAAATCTGCTACAGAGGACATACAGGTGGTTAAACCAGGCATTTTCTACATTTGAGATTTAAACCTGTGTATAATTTAAGATAACCACAACACTTCTCCTGTACTGAGAAGACCATTTGAAAGTGACGTGACGTACGGCTAAGTACGGTGACCCGTACTCAGAATTCGTTCTCTGCATTTAACCCATCCAAAGTGCACACACACAGCAGTGAACACACACACAGTGAACACACACCCGGATCAGTGGGCAGCCATTTATGCTGCGGCGCTCGGGGAGCAGTTGGGGGGGTTCGGTGCCTTGCTCAAGGGCACCTCAGTTGTGGTATTGCCGGCCCAAGACTCGAAACCACAACCTTAGGGTTACGAGTCAGACTCTCTAACCATTAGGCCACGACTTCCCCCTATTCCATCATTTCCACAGTGAAGCATGGTGGTGGCAGCATCATGCTGAGTGTTATCTTAGTGTAAATCTGCACAAATTCTTACAGTAGTTGCACTAAATCATTGTGTATATCATGGCCGGAAACTCTGATTTTCACTTACAACTTTAATCGGTTGTGCTTGAGGTTTTATTGACTTGCCATTCTCACCGAGGAGCTCATCTTCTTTCAGACACTCTTCACAGATATTTCCTTTCCTCTAAGTCAAAGAGCACAGATGAAAAAAAAAAAAAAAAACCCACATCCGAGTCTAAGGTAAAGGGAGACAAGAGTGATGGAGAGAGTATTTATGGAGACAGGAGACGAGTGGCTGTCATTTCCCTTTAGATCTGAGAGGAAGGAGGATCACCCTGAGGGACAGGCAGTATTAAGAGGGCTGTAGCGAGAAACTTCCGATTGGTCTTTTAGCTCATTTATCTAGAAAAGCCTGCGAAAAAACAGGACTGCTGCTGTCATCAGGCAACGTGGGAAATAAATCACCGGTAAACGCTAACGTGTGTATCTGTCAGGCCTCCCGCCATTCCTTTTGTATAGCTGACAAGAAAAAATTGCAACGTGTTCTTCTCTCAGACTTTGCTTAACAAAAGATTAATGTATTAGGCTTTTGGTAAAATGCAAAATAGGGATCGAGTATATTTTAGCTTAAAAGCAATTTCATCCCTAGGGATTAGGCTAATTTTAAAGCAGCTCTTCACACGTTTATTGGATATCAATCAATTCCACCTGTGACTCAGAGTGTTTTCTCCTGAGAGTGGACTCTCTCGGGTCCACACGTATCCATCAGTTAGCAGCGGTCTTAATATGGCACTTTGCATAAGTATTTATCATGAGGTAGATTCAAGGGGTTGGATGCAAATGCTGGCTTAAATAACAAAAATCTTCACAAAAATAGGGATAGGCAAAAGTATCGGGACAGGTAAATGGGCACAGTGTAAATCCTGGAAGAAAAAAAAGCACAATCCATGACACAGGGAAGAGTCAACAGGAACATCAGAGCTTAACAGGATCAGAAGTCTGGCAACAATAGTGAAGTCAAAAACTGGAGAAACACAGACTAACAGCTTTGTAGCATCAAAGTACAAGGACATATACCTCACAACAAGAAACTAAAAGAAGGGTGTAAATAAAGGGTAAAAAAAACAGAGTATGCGATGGAAAAGCAGGTGCACATCATTAAAAAAGAAAGCCGTGTTTGTTGGTGGTGAAACAGATCCTGTGACATTATGTCATGTGACAGAATTCACCTGGCTTGAACTTTTTCACATTTCGGATCACATGTAATGAATCTACACACATTCATATTACTACTCAATTTAAAAAAAAAAACTTCTACACAAGAATTCACCTCGTTAAAGGTAAACTCATTTAGCTCTGGTTCACTCATTTTTATATATATATATATACACAGACCAAAAACACACCTTCTCATTCAAAGAGTTTTCTTTATTTTCATGACTATGAAAATTGTAGATTGACACTGAAGGCATCAAAACTATGAATTAACACGTGTGGAATTATATACGTACATAACAAAAAAGTGTGAAACAACTGAACATATGTCATATTCTAGGTTCTTCAAAGTCACCTTTTGCTTTGGTTACTGCTTTGCACACGCTTGGCATTCTCTTGATGAGCTTCAACAGGTCGTCACCTGAAATGGTCTTCCAACAGTCTTGAAGGAGTTCCCAGAGATGCTTAGCACTTGTTGGCCCTTTTGCCTTCACTCTGCGGTCCAGCTCACCCCAAACCATCTCGATCGGGTTCAGGTCCGGTGACTGTGGAGGCCAGGTCATCTGGTGCAGCACCCCATCACTCTCCTTCATGGTCAAATAGCCCTTACACAGCCTGGAGGTGTGTTTGGGGTCATTGTCCTGTTGAAAAGGTGGTGTGTCCAAACTTTTGGAAGGTGTGTCCAAACTTTTGGTCTGTACTGTATATATAAGAATATTATTATAAAAAAAAAAAAAAAATAACTATTCCAGATTTTAGAGAATATATCTAAGACACACAGCATCATGAAGACTAATTATTTAGCAAACCAAGATCTGTTTGTTTTTTTATTATTTATTTCAGTTGTAGCTTCAGTCTGTACGTAGAGCCACACTCAGCTTTTTAAGCTCCAATAAAATTTATCATGGCAACGGAGTATTAAATGTGGAAGCAATTCCTCTTACAAATCTTAGGAAATATTCATCTTTTATAGAAATGTCTCTATCAGAGTCAACACCTGGATGATTTGTAACTTTCAGAGCATCTAAAACTTGGGTTTGAGCTTTAAGTGCTTTGGATGGTGCTTGGCAGGTATCAGCTAGACAGCACAGCTGACGTCTGTCATCCAGAGACATTCATTAATAACTTGAGGGAAAATGGAAGGTGACATTTTTCTCCAGCCACAGCCAAGCAGGGCACACTCATCAAACTGGGACTGTTACACTGGGATACAGCACTGCCAGATGTGTTCATGAAGATGCTATGATATTTTTTTCATGCCACTCCGAATGGCACTACAAAAACAAGGCATGTTAATGTGGAACGTTTTCCATTTTGCAGCATTCCTAAGGGTGCTAAAACATAATAGCATTGTGTTTATCTTTAATGATGTTGACAGTTATGTGACAGGTATAATGCTTTTTATGCAACCGTTGTTCTTTCAGAGAAGCTGTATCTTGCTGTAAAGTTTAGGGCAGAGAGAGAGAGAAAGAGAGAGAGATTATTTATCAATGCAACAGTGTGACTAGCAGAGATAAAGATATAATTCATTTCAACATGTTATACCCTGAAATTTATGTGTGGCCAAAATTCCAAATGAAATCATGTGAAATTACACGAATCATGTGCCAAGATCGCATGAGAAAATAAATGAATCATCTGCCAAAGACAGTAAATGGAATAAATTTATTAGATAATTAAATAAATAAACAAACCGTTTGCCAAACGTGTCAAAATAAGATAATTAAACGAATCATTTGGGCAAAAAACAATGCAATGTGTGAAAAAACATCAAAATGAGTGAATCGTGTAGAAATGAATCGTGTAGAAATGAATCGTGACATAAATGAATCATGTAAAAATGACATGTGAAAATAAATGAATTGCACTAAAACCTCTGTGAATAACTGATGTGAATAACTGATGTGAAATTGAAATAATCGTGTGTAGAAATCAGTTCAAATAATAAATTCACATCCAATACGCATGAAAATGTGCGAACCTACTATGTGTATATTTCAAAGGGGGATTGTGTGATTATTAGTGTTAGGTTCAAGTTACTTTTCTGCCAAGGGGTTCCGGGGTGTGTGTGTGTGTGTGATGAGAAAAAAGCAACAGGAAATGTGTGTATGCTGAAAAAAAAACAACAGAGAAAGAGAGAGAGGACATGTCAGGCTGAGAGACTTGTCCTCTGACTCTGTGTCGTCTGGATTTTGTCAGAGGGTGATGTTTCCTTCACCCTCCGTGACGTGATGTGATGCATGATTGCCTCGGGGTCCTTGTGCACTTGTCACAGCTCCATTAATGTCCTCCAGATCTCCAGGACACTTGCATGGACAGTCAGACACACACATTCCCTGGTATTATCTCTCCTCCCTTTTAAAAAATTCAAGTACAGAGATTAAACTGATCTTTATCGTGGCCGTGTTATACGGGTCGGATGTAGTCAAGGAGTCGGTGTTTACTAAGAGTAAGAGGTAAATAAAGCAGATTCATTGGCCTGTGAATAATTTATGCTTGGATACTACCCCTATATATAGAAGGATAATTATGTAAATTTATTTTGACAGGCTTCGAATGTTTAGCAAAAAAAGCCGAAAATGGAGCATGGTTCGGCATCTGAGCGCAGGCAAATGTCCTCCCATCAGTGAGCTGGAGCTTCCACTTAAGAGCTAATTCTCTAAACTGTTGTGTGTTTCTGACTCCAGTAGGTTGAAGTGAGCTCTTGTGCATTCAGATTGCTGCTAATATCAGGAACCCTATGTGGGTTAGTGTCAATCTTCTTGTCTATCAGGGTGAAACAATGGCTAAGGTGTCCAGAGCCCAGTACTCGGTCCTGACATAGACATATAAACCTGTATACAAATACATGCAGTAGTAATATGGATAATGAACCACGTTCAGAAAGTGTTCTATCATTATTGTTATCAGGATTTGTGCTGTAATGTTTATATTATTTTCTTACTCTGATGTTTTGCGCAAAATGTTTCTTGCGAGGTTGAGCGCGTTTTGTGAAGTTTAGCACATCAGAAGCATGCACTTGACCTCCTCTTCATCCTCATCCTCCTCCTCCTCCTCATCCAATGTTCTGAAATGTACTAATTGTACCACAGTCATTGTTCCTATGAGGTAAACCCTTGTGTTTTACAAATTAAGAATCGATCATTTTGGCCCCTAAAAAACAGAATTACACAAAACCACAGAATGTTTTAAAACAAATCAACAATAAAACCCTCAAAGCAGCTGACATTTTTGATGACATTTGCTGGAATAACTATTTATTAAGTTTATATTACGCTGTTATAAAGATTTTGTGTTAAACTACATAGTGCTTGTTGAACATCCCTTCAATTCCATAGCCACTGATATGAAGTTGGTCCTCCCTTTGCTGTTCTAACAACTTCCACTCTTCTGGGATGAATTTCCAGTAGATTTTGGAACGTAGTCAAAGCAAATTCTGATAAATTATCCATAAGAACATCAGTGAGGTCAGGCACTGATGATGGACAAGGAAGCCTATGGTGTTCCGGTTCCAGTTCTTCACGAAGGACTTCAGTAGGTGTGAAGTCAGGTCAGTTCTCTGTTATCACCGGCATCAGTAAAAATTTGTCTTCATGGACTTCGCTTTGTTTGGAAAGGGCCACTCAACGTCCTCCATTCCAATCCTGGCAAAATATCTTCATGAACATGTCTTTGTGAACAGAGGCACTGTGATGCTGGTCAAAGGCTTAGGCTAGGCTCAATAATGGGAAATTGTAACACTACAGCAAACAATGGCGTTCGAGACAATTGTGTGCTTCTGACATGGCGGAAACAATTTTGGGGGGGAAAAACATAGTCCACAATCATTTGACAATGTCAAGCTGACTTTATATTGTTACAATAATTTAATTTGTTGGTTTGGATTAAAAAAATTCTTATGATGTTGTGTTTTTTATTAGTGTTTGTATATAATATGTTTGAGCAGTTTAACACACGTTTTTGTTCTGTGGGATAAAAGACAGATGTTAACAAAAGGTTTACTTTTTTGTAACAGATGCTTCAGATAGCCGTAGCCATAGACAAAGCTCTGTGTGTGTGTGTGTGTGTGTGTGTGTGTGTGTGTGTGTGTGTGTGTGTGTGTGTGTTTAACCATCCTTTCTGACTGCATGCAGTTTATCAATGAAGTAAATTCTTTATTAGTGCGACTGTGAGACTTCTATTGAAACCCCGACTCATTTTCTTAAGTACTCTGAAGTCAAGAGCTGGTTTTCTACAACGAACCAGTGATTAAAAAAAAACAAAAAAACATTTGGCTGATAATGATCCTTGCGGAAATGTGTGTGAATCTTAGTGTGAAGACGTGGTGTCGGAAAGAGGCCCATGATGTCATGCTGAGAATGAAAACCAGTTCTTTTTAAAGACCTTGACATTTTAATCAGTATTCATCAAGATACGTATGTTAGAAAATTCCAAACTGTGTTGTCTTACTTACTTTGTGCGGAAGGTGAATTGAGGTCTTAACAGCATGGAACAAGGGCTTGTCTAAATGATTTATTAATTGCTGCAATAGAAGGCTTCTTTGAAGGCAAATGGTGGAGGGGTGGAGGGGTGGAGGGGTAGGACTGCAAAATGACTGCATAGCAAAACACTCCAGCAGCACTTCACATTTTAATGAAAAGAGCGAAGTAAAATTCAGCCCTTCATTGAAGCATTTCCTCTCAAATGCTAAATGCTGTCACTGCTTTGTCTCCACCATCCAGGATCATACCGTGACCTGGAATACGCGATACATTTATTAATATAATTTACGTTCCCAAATCCGATGGGTTAGAAGGTGTTGAATAATGTTCTGTGTCAGCATCTCTGCTTGTAGAGCTCGTTCTGATTTACAGGGGCATGTAGGGTGCACATACCACATGTTAATGATCAATGAAAGCGTCGTAGCTGTTATGGTAAAGATTTGTTTAACATTAAAGTTTAACCTTTACAGACTTCGATGTCAGTGGTTTGTTGCAGTCAGTTTTTTCCACCTGAGAAGAATCTTCAGGATGGAGCTCATCAGTAACATTTCATTCATTCATCTATTCATTTTCTACCGCTTATCCGAACTTCTCGGGTCACGGGGAGCCTGTGTCTATCTACACCCTGGACGGAGTGCCAACCCATCACAGGGCACACACACACTCTCATTCACTCACACACTACGGACAATTTTCCAGAGATGCCAATCAACCTACCATGCATGTCTTTGGACCGGGGGAGGAAACCGGAGTACCCTGAGGAAACCCTCGAGGCACGGGGAGAACATGCAAACTCCACACACACAAGGCGGAGGCGGAAATCAAACCCCCAACCCTGGAGGTGTGGGGCAAATGTGCTAACCACTAACCCAGTAACATAACAAACATTTGTTAATATTTTGTTATTTAAAAAAAAAAGGCTGCCATAATTGAAGTGATCCACAACATTAAAAGTAATCATCCAATTATCCATCAATCTGCTCATCTTAACCCAGAGCCACAGCAAGCCTGAAGTCTTTCCGAGGGACTCGGCACACTATGTATAAGGTGCCAACCCATCACATACACACACAGACACACACGCACACAGACACACACACACACACACACAAGGCAAATCTCCAAACTTTTAAACCTGTACCTATCTAAATGTAACTATCAATCGATAAAATGTACATAGTGGAATTTGTTAAATATTTGTTGTTGGACACTAAGAATTAAACACTTCAGAACATGCTCTTATTGGAAAATAATCAACGTCGGGGTGTTAATAATAACTAATGCGTCAGAGCACCCTGCTGGTTATTATTATCCGACAAAGGATTGTCTTTAATGCCTTATTCTCTACTGATCTACTGCATGTTCTTCATTTTTCTAGAATTTTCCAATGAATTTAATTAAAAAAAACTACCACTTGTCTCTTGCTACTGATTCCACATGGAACAGAATGTTTTAGTGTTTGGGCTGCAGCTGTGTTAATCACATGGAATTGTAATGAAGCACGATATAAAAAAAAACGTTCCCTTTTACCTCACAAACCACAAGCCGACTTAACACGCTGTCGCTGCTTTATCCAGTTTGTTCCAGAAACCCCATTTACATTGGAGGTGACACAACAGGGTCATAAGAGCAACCATTTCGAAAGATCCAACATTAATCAGGGGTGGCACTTTTAATTTCCCAGCATGAGACAGAATTAAATTTGAATAGACATGCTTTAGTTGTTCTGCTGGAGCTGAAAGGCAGTCAGTCGAAGTGTCTTGTAAGAGGGCGAATGAAAGGAATCAATGAGAGCATACAGGAACTTGATGTGATGTGAATTATATAATGAAATGATCAACTAAAGTACAGTAAAAAGCAAACCGAATTGTGAGGGTGACTTGACTGAATGAATGCAATACAGCACTCCATACTCCAGTGGGCATTGGGTCTAATCTCAATCCACTGCATCTGCACAATGAGATATTTCAGAATGGTTAAACATTGAGTAAACTCAACATAAAAATAGCCTTTGTTTCAACTCACAAGTTATGATTTGGGGAAAATATACACTTGAAATCAGTCTCCAATTATAGTGTGAACGTTTAGAGGAATTAAGCTCACGGAACTTGATGGATCTATAATTTTATTTAACTCTATAGTAAAGAAATTCAACACTTGAAATTGACTCGATTCTTTTACAATACGGGTCAAATATGACATACAAAGATAACACAACAAGCGATAATGCAAAGAATTAATGCTTAAACACAATAAATGGTGCTTTTACATGAATATAATCGGTACATTTGGAAAATAAACATGTTCGGTTCATTTATTGATTGTTTGAAATCCTCTAATTTATTTTATGATTAAATTCTTAAACGAAAAAGTTTTACTGGAAATTTGGTTTATATCATTAGTTTTGTACATCACCCACAATACCATTTGTCTGCACACAGATAGTGGCACCATGGGTTACTTTTTGTTTCTTTTCATCTTTTTAGCTTCTTCTCACATCCTTCCTCTTCTTCTTTTCTGCTCAGATGATCTTCAACATTCATGCCAGCATGCTATCATCTCATAAATGTCACGATATACATCTAATCGAGTCAAGTCTACTGCAACAAAATCAGTCACATTGCATTTTGGAACTTTAAGTCCAACATTAACCCCCTCCGCTTTATCTACACTGTATGTCTCATTAAGATGACTGAGTGTCACTGTCATAGAGTAAAACCTTACTGTTTTCCATCATGTGTGACATTTTTTTCACCAACGTAAGTGTGCTAGCAAATGTCCTGCTGTGACATCACACTACCGTTAACCTCTCACTTAAAAAAAAACCCAAAACCATCAAATCGATTAGCAGAGATGGGGGACTCGAGTCATATGACTTGACCCGGAGTCAGACTTGAGTCACAAATTTGAGACTTGCTTGACAAATATTAAAAAAAGACTCGACTTGACTTTGACCTGACAATCATGACTTGAGACTTGACTCGGACTTGAGTTAAATGATTCAAAGAAGGGGGACTCGACTTGACTCGAGTCAGACTTGAGTCACAAATTTGAGACTTGCTTGACAAATAAAAAAAGACCCGACTTGACTTTGTCTTGACATTCATGACTTGAGACTTACTTGTTACTTGCACATGTGTGATTTTCTCCCACCTCTGACGATTAGCACCAGAATTGCTCAACACCTCACAAATACTCCGCTACAGACATGTTTAATAGTATTCATGTTCTAAAGGAAATGAATCAGTGGTGCCGTTTCCCAAGACCGTTTGTCCTTTGACTCTTCAAGAACTGTTGTGTCTTCCACAATGCAAAATGTTCGCATGAAGCATAAAATAAATCTCCAGACAGTGGTACAGTACATGATCTGCTGTGGCTTTTATTCATTTATTTATTTATTTATTTATTTTTACTAGAGAAATAAAAATATAAGTATGGAAGAACATAAAGTGAAAGTGACGTGACATACGGCTAAGTACGGTGACCCATACTCAGAATTTGTTCTCTGCATTTGACCCATCCTAAGTGCACACACACACAGCAGCGAACACACACACACCGTGAACACACACCCAGAGCAGTGGGCAGCCATTTATGCACCCGGGGAGCAGTTGGGGGATTCGGTGCCTTGCTCAAGGGCACCTCAGTCGTGGCCGGCTCGAGACTCAAACCCACAACCTTAAGATTACGAGTCAGACTCTCTAACCATTAGGCCACGAATTGCCCCATCAACATTCAACACAGATGCACTTTTTTTCAATTACTGCATATGATTAGATAATTTCTTGGATATTTTAGTTTTAAGTACATATAAATGAGTTCAATGTACAGTCTCCTGTAGCAGTAAGCTTATATCTCTCCAGCATGCAAGTGCTGCTTGTCCTTGATTGTTTTGATCTGTTAAATCCTTGTAATACACTCACCAGCTTCTTTTTTTCTTTTCTTTTTTTTTTAACGAAAGAAAGACTAATCCTGGGTAGGACCATGCTTCACTTTTAGAGTAGCTTCAATTCTTCATGGCAGAGACTGAATCTTTGGTTTGTGATCGCTGTCATGTCGATGGATCCAGACAACTTATACTTTGTGACTTTATTGTGCTGAATTAGCCCTTATAAGATGGCTAAATCGAGGCTATAATTGTGTATGATCAATACTCAGATTCAGTTCATGCTTGATTTACAGTATATTAGGAGAACCAATGTGTGCCAAGATTACATTTCCCACACCATTATACCACCACCACCACCATCACCAACAGCAAGATCTGCTGCCACAAGGCAGGTTGGGTTCATGGATTCATGTACACAAATTTTGGCCCCACCTTCCACATGTTACAGCAGAAATCTACATGCCATGATCCAGTGACATGAGCCTCTGCCCTCTGCATCCTCAGATTCCTGTTTTTTGGCTGACGAGTGGAATCCAATTTGCTGTTCTGCTATTGTAACCCAATCCTTCTCAACGTATGGCATTTTGTATGTTCTGAGATGCTTTTCTGCTCACCACAGTTCTAAAGGGTGGTGATTTGACTTAATGTATCCTTTCTTCAGCTCTAAGCAGTATGGCCATTCTAGCCATACTGCTTAGAGCTGCCAGCTCGTCAACAAGGTGTTTATACCTTTTTATAAAACCAAGAGATTGTGAAATGAGAGTGGACAATCCCAGTAGATTTTCTGAAATATTCAAACTAGCCCATCTGGCACCATTCTGAAGATTGATGTGAACTTTAACCAAAGCTCTTGAGATGTAGCTGCTTGATATTACGCATGTGCTGCTGCTACATGATTGGTTAAATAGTTAGCTGGTGTACCGTTATTCCTAATAAAGTAGCCTGTTAATATATTATTCTACTCAAAGAGCTATATCCAGTGTATATGTACTGTAGCTTGTAGTATAGAATATGTGCCTTTGCTTTGGTAGCACACACATATGTGGATTTTTGTTTTACCGAGTGCATTGCAAAGCACTACATAAGACCTTCAGCAGAATTTCAATTAATGCTTTTAACGATGTGCTAATTAATTAAACAGAGAATAGATTTCCCTTTGCCATTCTGTTAGCTTGGGGCGCCTTCTCACGCACCGTCAGCTCTGGCAGTACGAGCCGATTTGAGAGGTTGATCGGTTTTCATTGAAACCAAAGATATACAGCATAACGCCGAAGAGTGAGCCGTTAAGCTTGGGATGAGGCAGTGACAAATAATGTTTGTATCCAAATAATGCAGCAAAGTGTAAAGCTGAAGCGAATTGTTCTCCACGAGATAACGTGTTATGTAGGACAGGGTTTAAGATGAACAGCAGGAGAGCGATCAGTTTGCAGTGTTCAACTACTGTACTATGAATAGGCGTAGAAAAAAACACATCGTAAAAGTACAAAGCTTAAAACCCACCCAGACTCCTCTCATTCGCTCCATTCTGGGTGATGAATAACCAGACTGTGTTTTCTTCTTGAGCAGAACACACAATACACATGCAGCCTACACCCACAATGCAATCAGTACATCTGAGTTACTGAGTTACTGTAAGGCAAGACAGGTGAATAGGGTCATTAAAAAATTAAAGAAATAAAATAGATATCACAAACAATCTTTGCTCCGTATTCATATAGGTTTTTGATCTGGAGCTTGGGATTTATTTACCTTTGAGCTTCTTCCTTTTATTCATTACAAAACTGTGTACTGGTTGTTGCTGCCCTGTCAGTTATTGTTCTGTACTGTATTCCACTTTATGTAGTACAGTGTAGGTCTGTGTTGTGTGTGTGTGTGTGTGTATATATAGTTCTGTGTTTTATATAGCACAATATCATTCATTCGTTCATTCATTCATTCATTCATTCATTTTCTACCGCTTATCCTAACTTCTCGGGTCACGGGGAGCCTGTGTCTATCTCAGGCGTCATCGGGCATCAAGGCAGGATACACCCTGGACGGAGTGCCAACTCATCGAAGGGCACACACACACACACACTCATTCACTCACACACTATGGACAATTTTCCAGAGATGCCAATCAACCTACCATGCATATCTTTGGACAGGGGGAGGAAACCAGAGTACCCGGAGGAAACCCCCGAGGCACGGGGAGAACATGCAAACTCCACACACACAAGGTGGAGGCAGGAATCAAACCCCCAACCCTGGAGGTGTGAGGCGAACGTGCTAACCACTAAGCCACCGTGCCCCCGGCACAATATTTTGTTTAATCTGGAAAATATGCATTATAAAATTTGTATGAACTATAATCTAATTTGGAGAAATGACTAAATAATCAGGTTCTAATTAGGGAGAACATGAAAAATTCATTGAGAAACTGAGATTTGTTTTCATGATTGTGAATAAAAATGATTTTAAAGAAAAACTATTTTAAAAATACAATGTTGTGTAATGTGTTTACACTCTAGTTAACGAAGGGTTTATCAAGCAAGAAAATAACAACAAATTCATAAATTTTAAAAAACAAAGTTCTGCATAATAAATATTGTGACTGTGAAATGACCAGAGCTCAAAGCCTTCATGAAGGTTTCAGATAATATAGTGGTGGGAAATGCATACAAACAGTAAGTAACAAAAAGTCCCCTGTTTTCTGTTCATTTTATATATTTTTTTTAACTATGATTCAAAACATGCTGTAGATGGATTGTATCAAGAAATTGGCAAGGTACATAGTCATATTTGTCTCTACCTGTAGCTTCTTGCTTTTTTATATTCCATGTTTTCACACTGATCACTCCATTCTGTCTGAAATCAGAATCAGGTATCAGTACTCTTATACTTGTACTACTAGTATATCTAATACTTTTGATTTTTACTTCCTACCTTCCCCGAACTTCAACTCAAAAGCTAACTCGTATTTATATTATCATACATCTGTAAAGTCAATTTTTTAAACATGAAGCGTGTTGCTTTACATACAATATTTCTATCAAGGCTGTTTGTATTGGGACAGCCAGCTATTAGCATTCAGCTAAATGTTATATTGTGCTATGAATTGAGTAAGTATCATGTAAGCACATTTCTTTAGTAAAGAAAAGTCGCTTGTTTATCATCGCTAACTAAATCAGAGTGTAATTTTAAAGTCTTTTAATTTGGTGATTTAAATTGTACTTTAATATTCATCCTTAACATTATAAATAAGCAAATGTGATTTTATACATTTCTATTTTAACATGTGTGAATAATTTGAAGCAATACGTCAACTTTCTCCAGAAGATTTATTTAGATGAGTTACTTGAATAAAGAATTTGGGTGTATTTACCATGTCTGGAACTTCCACAAGGGAATTCATATAGTCTTAAAAGAGTAAGCAGTACAAGTAGACATAAATGTATAATGTCAACTCTGTCAAATATTAACTTTGGCCTGCACTGACTGAAACTCAAAACGTCATAGTTGATTGATGATATGCAATACATTTTTTTTTTGCTATAAAATCTTCTTCACCTCTATATAGATTGATTTTTGAACGGTGTTTCATAAAGAAGAATTATTCATGAACCTCATCAGATATTCAACAGCTATTCCAGACACTGACAGGCATGAGGATGAATCCATAATGAGGTTAAAACCCCAAATGGCATTACAACCCAAAGCAGAACTTTCCTGTTAATACCACTTTAAATCATTTCACACCCTCACAGCTATTACAGCCATAGTTAATTGAACATGTAATGCAGACATGTAGTATGCTTAAAGCATTGATAGCAGAATGTCAGATATCAGCTTTATATATAACCGTCTCTGCTTTCTTGAAGACAGTATTATGAAACCAACCAAAAAAAACAGGTTTAATAGAATAATAAAACCATATTAATCCAAGAAAACCATTAATCTGAAGTTCACAAACCACCATACTGTACATCTCATAGACACAAAAACATACTGTACTACCTCACAGCTCCAGTGTCTCTACAGTAGTTCCAGCTCCTCATGTTCCCCATGTTCTCTTTCTCATTTAAGGTTTCCTCAATGTTCTCCAGTTTCTCCCTGAAGATAAGTAGGTGGCTGAAGAGGTTTGAGTTCAGACGGGATTTCATTTCATGCTAAAGTTGTGTTGGTGAGTCAGTCATGGCTCTTCAGTCCTTCCACTCCAGCCGTAACAATCCATGTCTTTATGGAGCTTGCTTTGTGCACGGGTGCATTGTCACAGCTTACATAAACATTCTGTACAACTGTGTGGTGTGCTTCCAACTTTGTGGTAGCAGTTTAAAGAAAAAACATATTTGGGTGTCATGGACAGGTGTTAACAAATATTTGGCTATATATTGTTTATATAAGATTTCATAA
The DNA here is from genome assembly GCF_022655615.1 of Tachysurus fulvidraco. Lineage (NCBI taxonomy): Eukaryota > Metazoa > Chordata > Actinopteri > Siluriformes > Bagridae > Tachysurus > Tachysurus fulvidraco. Next base: position 5,794,966 of record NC_062531.1, read on the forward strand.
AAGTGCCTGGAAAAAAACTTGGAAACTGCATCATAAAAAGTATTGACTTTTTTAAATTCCCTCTCAAAACGCCTAGTTTCATTAAAAAGTGTGTGTGTGTGCAAATTATATTCCATGTGTATTCCCAACTCACACCCAGGATAGGCTCTAGATCCCCTGCAAATCTGAGTAAGATTGAGCGGTTCCTGAAAATGAATGGATGCATTAGAATAATCACCATGTGGCAGCAGGTCAGTAGCAGGCAAACCGTACATCTAATTGAGAATGTATTGCTCGGATTATATACTGGTCCTAAACGAGTCAAACGCTCTGTCTGATAAGGGCATTCTTTATTACTATAGATCCATTTGCAGACTGTGATTTATCATTATAGCTCAGTCCCCAATCCTCCCATCTTCCTTCTTCCGATGGTCTCGGTAGTGAACCTCTTCATATTTCATCTGTCAGCTTCTTATCTGACTCTGTTTACAGCACCGAGCTCTGAGGATGCACACGCCACAGGAAGCAGGAAAACAGACAGAAGTGAAACGAGATATAAACCGTGTGGCAGTTGACTCCAGCTGAACGAATATGGTCTGCACCAATCGAAGTGTGATTGGGTTACAGCCAAGCCGTCAAACTCTAAAAATGAAAATGAAGCTCTAGGCTTTGAACAATAACAACAGTATTTCAATTAAACAGATAACTTATTTTTATGTTTTTATTCAGCTATGTTAACTTTTTCCTGTTGTCTGTATAAATGAATGAACAAAATGACTTCTCGCTGCTTCGGGTTGTTTGGTTACAGCAAGAGAAAGTGTAGCTTTAATCCGTATTTCTGTGTTTGTGCACCACATCAGAAGTCAAGTCAAACTCCGAGGATTCCGAGCATTCGAGCACATACAAATGAGTCCTGATTCAAACACATGCCCTGAATGAGAAATACATTTAACTAAGCTGAACAATCACACATTTGTAGGCTAAATGAATACAATATTGATTTCAGACAGACAAAAATAAGCTCATTTAAATAAACCGGTGAATCCCACACACTTCCTATGCCTTATATTACAGTCTTCAGCTATCCTTGATCTTCCGTAATGCTTATTGCAGGCCCAGTTTATTTCCTGTGAGTCTGTATAATTTGTGTATGTCATCCATGTTTTTGCCTCTAGGGATAAACTGTCCCAATTTTGCTTGCTTTCTCTGGATGATAGACGAAGTGGCCTTTTTCCTCAATTGCTCTTTTGCTTCTTTTGCTGTGCTGATGCAGATTTTTTAGATGATTTAAAAGATGAAATCTTAACTACTTCAAATACTTTTCATGACATGGTGGTAGGTAGTAGAGCATGGTGGGATAGGTGAATTGAATCAGACACATCTCTAAGTGTGAATGGTGCCCTGCGATTGACAGGTATCCTATCGAAGCTGAATTCCAACCTTATGCCCAGTGTTCCCAGGATAGTCTCCAGATTCATCTTGACCCTGACAAGTATAAAGAAGTTACTGAATGTGAGAATAACATTGTCCTTTACCTGCTTCCTCTTTTATCCTGTCTTGGGACTGAGAGTTAATCCCTCAGAAGCTGGGTTGGTTCCTTGGCCACGAATCGAACCCAGGCCACAGTGGTGAGAGTTCAAGTTGAAACAGGGCTTATTTGTAATGCTGAAATCATCAGATGTACAATATAGATGAGCCAGAAACCACTGCAAGAGTGCAAGAGTGGATACAGAAGCAAAAGCTTGGTCATGGAGAGTACTATATCTAATACATCTCACTCCATCTCTTATCTGTTCTAAACAGATATCTCTACCAGTTGTGTGACAGCCCAGTTTCCATGGCAAGAATCTAGATCATTTATGAAAATATCTTGCTGACATTGCAAATGACCCCCACATTTTACCTTGTGGCTGATGAGCCCACAATTCCTGAACCTGTCCAGGTTATGTACAGTAGATGGCCCAGTCACCAGGCTACTTGTGGACACTGCCCCTGGCTTGGCTCCAGGGCTGGGTCCTGGTATCCCCAGTCAGGACAGGGTATACAATATTTTATTTGATCCTACAGTACTATGGGGATTAGTATTGTTCTTCTTCTGACCTATGCACTCGCATCTGTTCACCAAGGTTGGCCCTACTAGAAGCACAAGCTTTGGGAGACATGTTCAGTGTTTCACCAAACCCTTTCATCATGACTACCATGACAAGGTCACAATCTGCAAAGGAAATATTTCTTTTGTGCCTGTGAAAATAAAATGTCTTGTATTCTAAAAAGAAAAAAGAAAAGAAAGAGAAAGAAACTGCATGAACTTTACTGAGAAGGACTCAGTGTCCAACAACATCTTTCTCAACAAGCACAGCTCATCCTTGCCCTCCTGATCTGGCAGCCAATTATTCATTTATGAGTGTGATTTATTAACGTTTTTATTCTGTGGCCAATGCTATAACACATTTTAGTTTTATTACACAACTCTAGGTAGAAATCAAGAAGATTCTCAGGTATATACCTTTAATCTAGAGAATGGAAATTCTCCGTAGAGCACGATGTGATTCATATAAACGGGTTGTGCATATATTCCGTTTTATATTAAAAAGGGATTCCTTAAATTAATTGGATTATTTACAAAGAGAACAGATTTGTCAAGCAATCACAGCTGTGTTCATTGAATGCGGTTTCATGCTTTGTAATATTTGGTGCTGCTGCTGAATGAAAGGATGGCTAAGCTATTATTTGTACAAATGGGACCAATATCTATGATATATTTTATTTACTCACATTAAATGGCAATTTATTGGTACAATACATCAAGAAGACACTGTGCTGAGGAAATGGGAGACAAGCCTGACATTTGTCAAGCATTGTAAGCATTTGACAACATTTGTCAAGAAATGTAAGCATTAAATCAGTTCATATTTGTATTCTTAAATCACTAAGAAACCTGTAACTCAATTCACATCCATTGATAATTCTAGTAAATTTGCTCTACGTACAGTAGTAAACTGGTCTAATTCAAAGCCTTGCATATTTCTCAGATTTTTTTTGTGTTTGAGACCTCATGGAACTTTTTTATATTGTTTCCCTTATGGAACCAAATTGTATTGCCATATATTGAAATAATAGTGATGAAAATGTTTACATGTCAATATGTTCATTCATTCATTCATTTTCTACCGCTTATCCGAACTTCTCGGGTCACGGGGAGCCTGTGCTTATCTCAGGCGTCATCGGGCATCAAGGCAGGATACACCCTGGACGGAGTGCCAACCCATCGCAGCGCACACACACACTCATTCACTCACACACTCACACACTACGGACAATTTTCCAGAGATGCCAATCAACCTACCATGCATGTCTTTGGACCGGGGGAGGAAACCGGAGTACACGTTGGAAACCCCCGAGGCACGAGGAGAACATGCAAACTCCACACACACAAGGCGGAGGCAGGAATCGAACCCCCAACCCTGGAGGTGTGAGGCAAACACGGTGCCCCCATGACAATATATGAAATTTGGAAAATATTTTCTAATCTGTACGTGTATACGTTTATATATCCATATAATCATTTAGACAAATTCATCACAAAAAAGTAACCCAATGACAAACCAGTTTGTCAGTGACATAGCAGTTTTACACCTTTTTTTTGACAAAGCATCTCAGTGTTTATATGCCCTTCAGTCCAAATTCAGTCTGAAAGCTGTATTTATCATGCTGCTTTTGTCTTTCTTACTGAGTGACCTCACAATGACCCGTAAAAACACAGGGGGAGAGAAACCAGTTTCGAATTCATGGCCCATGTGCTCATGTTGATGATAAAGTCTATAAGCATGCATGTGTTCTGCTTCGAACCACAGAGGAATTTAAATAAGGCCAGTCCGTATAGTTTCCAGAAAATATCTCGAGACTTGAATTATGTGTATAAATGTACATTTTGGAGAATCTGTGGGCTGTTTTAATGACCTCAGCTGCTGCCCTGCTGGTTGTAAAGATCCCTGACTGGCATTTTGAGCTCATTAACGAGTTTTGTTAGGGGGAATCATCGTTCTCTCACCGCCACATGAAGGAGCTGCTCTTCCCTCCGTCTCGCTCTATGAGTTCCTGTTGCCATTAGTCCACTCAGCGGTCTACTCTTGCCAAACACATAAAGCTATTTTCTTTGCTGGGACTGAACAAAAAAAAACCTTTACTCAAACCACAATTTGATTCACTCTCCCGGAAACCACATTGATAAAATCATACCGATCCCACAATGGCGTAGAAGTGAAGTCTGTATCCAGAGCAACCGATTTTTTTAGTAAATAAGGAATAAAACCTAATATGCAGTGCTGTTATAGAAAGTACAGTAAGTTGATTATCAATATACTCAAATCTCTTACACACAGTAATTGTCTGTCAATTAATAAATCCTAAATGAAGGAGATTATATGTTTATAATTAGATAAGAATTAATATTGCAAAAAAAATGCTAATTTTTCAGACTAAAAAGTGAAAAGTCGTTTCATAACATTTTAGAACTTTTACAATGCACAAAACATTTGAGACTTCTTTAATAAATGTGGGTTGGGGCTAAGGTTATGCCCTGCCCTCTTCTGCTCCTCCCTGTTTCCACACCCGTTCCTAATACCTGTTCGTGGGGGGGGGGTGTTGCAGGCCCGTATTTTTTGGCCTCTATGGATTTTCTGTTCTGTGGAGGATTTTTCTTTCCCGCCCTCCCTCCTTCCCCGTTCCTGGTTCCTGAGAGGTGGGACTGGCCGCGATGCGTCAGGGGTAGCACTCGGCCCCGCAGCTCGGCTGTGGACGTCGCTCGTTCCCCTTGCTCGGCTGTGGACGTCGCTCGTTCCCCCTGCTCGGCTGTGGACGTCGCTCGTTCCCCCTGCTCGGCTGTGGACGTCGCTCGTTCCCCCTGCTCGGCTGTGGACGTCGCTCGTTCCCCCTGCTCGGCTGTGGACGTCGCTCGTTCCCCCTGCTCGGCTGTGGACGTCGCTCGTTCCCCCTGCTCGGCTGTGGACGTCGCTCGTTCCTAATTGTATCTGATTGTCTTTTGTATTTAAGTGTGCCGTGTTTCTGATGGCAGCGCGGAACCTACTGTTGTCTTTGTCCTGTCTCCAGTCCGTGTCTTGTTTCGTGTTCCCTTTGTTATTAAACCCTGTTTGTTTTGCTATCCTGCGTTTGGGTCCGCTTCCTTACCCCACGTCATGACAGGGTAGGGTTATGGTTTAAGGCTCTTAAAAAAAAAGCATATTGCATATTTTTTATCTGTTTATAATTGGGTTTAGATTGATGTGCAGCAACTACAACAATAAAAAGCCTTGAGATTGACATTGAAAACTATTGTTAGAGCTTCTTAAATAAATAAATAAAGACCTTTCGACCAATCAGCTTATATAATTCAACTCCAGTAAATACGTATATTAGCATCCTGTCTACATAATTAAGAGCTGTGCTTAAGGCTTTTTTTTTGGGAGCAAATGCTTTCGTATTTGATTAGACATCAGTTCTGGATCCCTGATGATCCAGTGCATTTCCTTTCATCAGCATCTATATTCTACTATAGTAAGAAGGAACAGATGGTGTGGATGTGACTGTTTTTTAGCCACCTGAACTCGCTGTGCTGATGATTCAGAGGTGAATAAAAAGGCACTACAATGTGTGCAGCCATGTTCACCATCTTTCTTCTTCACTCATGTGACAAGTGGCTCAAGGTCTCCTGATCTGTGTAATGCAATTTCAATCGTGGTTGAAAAGGAAAGAAAGAAAAAAAAGAGAGAGAAAAGAATGTAGAATTCTAGAGAGTACCAAAATAAAACTGCATACAGTAAACTTCATTTTGTATATATGATGTCGAATATTTTTTAAATTTTGTCTGATTACTTATGAATTTGATCATATCTATGCCAGCATATTCCCTTTGGTTTCTGACTTTTCAGATACTATAAATAATATTCTTGCAGATGTTAACAGCATTTTATACAATCGGCCCAGTGTCCGGTGTTCCCAGGATTCCCAGTGTTCTACAGATTCACAGAAACTCTGCCTAAGATTAATTTCTTGTTGAAAATAAATAGATTTAAATAAATGTTATTAAAAATAAATAAATAAATAAATAAATAAATAAATAAATAAATAAAAATAAGAATTATGGTGGCTTTGTAGAAGCCAACATTCTGTTTTCCTATTTAAGCTTAGACAAAAATTAATCAAGAATAACTCCTTCTAGGGCTTTTGAGCCACATGCACCAAATTTGTATATGTTGTAGAACCTGGTCTGACGTTTTATGCTGTTACTTTTCTAAGCGATCCGAGTACCGGTACTTCAGGTACCGGGTCTCAAATTGGCCTTTTTCCCCAATAGACTCCCATTATAAACTTTGGAGGTTTATAACTCGACAAGCTTTAAAACTATCTACACCAAACTCGGCCAGCTCCTTTAGGGTGACGCTCTGAACAAAGTTTTAAATTGTTGTACCGACTGGCCTTTCGGTTGTCCTGCAGCCCCGCCCCCAAAATATGCAAAATCAAAAACCTTTTTACAACATGGACATGAGGGGAATTTCCTCACGTGTATTCTGATAATGTCACGTGAAAATAAAAAATTAGCACAACATGGACTTGTGTCGTATCAAAACACTCAGCCCAATGTGGGGAACTCGTCTCCACTTACCTCCAAATGTTTTGGCAACCTAGCTTTCTGTCTACTTGCTTCCAAAAGTAACACTGACCCTTATGTCCACTCGCCTCCAAAAAGCACCGGCCTTTGTGAATACTTGCACCGTCAAAGTCAACATCAAAGTTTGTCATGATGAACTTTACAAACCTAGTTTTATTATACTAATATAAATTAAATATTATGATTTTATGATGACTTTTGCTAATGTTCTGTATTTATACTGTAGCTAGTGTATCCTTATAGTTGCAATTTCAAAATGTTTCTGTTTTCAGCACAGAACAAATGAACATGTTACGGTTCACTCACTGCATTGTGCAATAAATATTTAACCACTGGATCATCAACAGCAACTTGCTTTGTTTTGCTCTTCCGTAGTGATGAGCTTTAATAAAATCCCTGTAGATATAAAAAAACACAATAATTATAAACTAGAAATACAATACTGAGCAATTCTAAAGCCATCTATTATTCATTTATGATAACATAAAAAATCTATTTTTTTGTGTCTGCTATAATCTGCTGTAAGTGCACTGCCCTATTAAACCTAATGATGTGCTTATTATAGCACACAGAAAAGGCAAAACAACACTGTGTTCTAATTACAGGAATATAATATAAGATGCTCATCCAGATCTTATGTGAGTTATGCATTTAATGATTCTTCTCACTCATACTGTAGTCATACTGGTTTTGTGTTCAATCCTCTTCCTAAAATGACTGGAGCTACTGGATGTAGTCATCGGAGTTGGAATAATAGCCTGAAAAATGAAGCATAAATTTAGGCACATTATAATAATATTTGCAGCATATTTTCTACAGAATTATCTAAAAAAAAAAAAAAAAGACACTGATTACACGAAGTGCTGAAAAGTAAATCTTAACCACAGAGTGCACTCAGCAAAAAATGTGCAAATTAAACACATTAAGAAGATGTAAATGCGCTACATTTAGCAACAGCTCGCTATTTTACGGCAATAAACATCATATGGAGTAACAGGCTGAGGCAGCCATTGGCGATCTGTCACTCTGGTGAGAGATTTAAGAAAAGCTATAGGATTTTTTTTCTCATCCATTAGGCAACATTTCTACATGAAATCACTGTTTTTCCAGGTCTGGTTGTTGTAATAATCATAACAAATGTCTTTTGTATGTAAAAGATGAGTGATAAGTCTTGTCGGTGTGACACAGATGTAGAGAAAGACAGAAGTGTTTCCTTCCCAGCTACAGCCAAATGAAACCTCATTCACTGAAGACAAATGCAGTCTTTTTTCTTTAGTAAACTGAATTCTTCTTCAAATTTATATACGGCTTTCTAGAAAAGGAGTTCTGTTGTTCAAACACGTTTTGCTTTAGCGTTCTGTGCTGTACGGAAATGAAACACTGAATAACAAGCTTGAAAATAAACACTTTTCCTTTTATTTATTTATTTTTTAAATGCATTCATGTCTAATAATTAAATCCTTATAAATTATTGATGCACAGAAAGCTAAAAAACAAAGGACAGCATTAAGGTGAGAAAAGGGTATGGGGTATAAGTTAATTAGCAAAATGTAGATGTAGATTTACAAGGTGGTACAAACGCATATTTTTACACAAATTTGCATTTTTATTTTTCTGCAAAACTGTTCAGGTTCATCGGGCTAACTAAGGATTCTGTCAACAAACCATCAAATATATATTTATAGAAAATTGATCCATATAGATGAGGCAAGTTTGTATGGATTTTAAATAAAGTTAAGACAGTACCTCACCCAAATGAGGATGAGGTTCAGGTTCCTCTCAAGGTTTCTTCCTCTTCCATCTAAGGGGGTTTGTCCTCACCACAGTCACCTCAAACTTGTTCTTTGGAGATAAATACAAACACATTTTAATATTAGTCTAATATTAATCTTAAACCTTTGTATAATATTAATCTTTGTATAATACATTTTCTGTTTCTTGTGTTTCTGTAAAACTGCTTTGAGACGATGCCTACTGTTAAATGCACCATACGAATAAAACTGAATTGAATTGAAATTGAACAATATGATGGAGCAAAATTTTAATAATACATATAATTGAAGATTTTAGTATAGATTTTAGCCTATTGTTATCATTTTGCCAAGAAAGTTTAGATATATCAAGAGTCTATATCAAGAATTATGATTAATTGGATTAGGATAACAAATAGAACAAGAAGTTTTCTTTTATTTCTTTCATCTGAATCGGAAAATCCTAATGCTTGTGCGAGATGAAGCTAGTTTATTTGTTTATTTGGTGTACAATTGTTAGCTAATGGGGGGGGGGGGGGGGCACGGTGGCTTAGTGGTTAGCACGTTTGCCTCACACCTATAGGGTTGGGGTTTTGATTCCCGACTCCACCTTGTGTGTGTGGAGTTTGCATGTTCTCCCCGTGCCTCGGGGGTTCCCTCCGGGTACTCCGGTTTCCTCCCCCAATCCAAAGACATGCATGGTAGGTTGATTGGCATCTCTGGAAAATTGTCCGTAGTGTGTGAGTGAATGAGTGTGTGTGTGCCCTGCGATGGGTTGGCACTCCGTCCAGGGTGTATCCTGCCTTGATGCCCGATGATGCCTGAGATAGGCACAGGCTCCACGTGACCCGAGAAGTTCGGATAAGCGGTAGAAAATGAATGAATGAATGAATGAATGTTAGCTAATTGTATTTGCCCTCATTTTGAATAAAGCAATTGTTTTTTTTAAAAATAAAAACATAGACATGTATGTGAAGTAGAATTCATACAACAGTGCTGTGGATTGTCCATCATGCTAATGGATATCTATACTTATAACTTGGTGAATTTGAACTCAGAACCTTCTGGATCAGCAGTCCAACACTTTAACCACTTTAACCAACCTTGTCGAGCGTCAAATTCCAGGAGAAGGACACGAGTGGTTGTAGAGGTTTGTAGTTCATCCATATCATGATTTGATATATTGTATGAGATTCTGAGATACTTTTCTGCTCAACTTGGTTGTAAAAAATGGACTTTCCTGTCAGATCGAATTATCTTCCCATTTTCTCATGGCAAAAAAAAAAGCTCACGAGAGAGTTTTGTTGATGGTGGTTCTTTTATTCTTCTCCATTCTGTGTAAACACTTTCCCTTTGTTTTTATTCTATTGTTCATGTGAACATTTAGAACAGAAAATACCGACATAAAAAGTATTGCAACTCTAAAAAGGAAAGGTTACGAAGGCAAGGGTTTCAACACCACAAAGTACGTGTGATTGGTGTGAAGGTTGACAGTGTTATGGAGATAACAAAAACAAGTTGGAGTTTACAAATGAAACGTACAATATCAACAAGTGTAAGAGTGAAATCCACAGTTTCTAAGTGCCTCTTGGAAGCTATAATCACAATCTCCAGCTTGTCATTATTTAACTTTAGAAAATGTGTAGGCATCTGGTGTTTTAAATTGCGTGAACACTTCATAAGTGTGGCAGGTGGGAGGAAAATGGAAGGGTTAGTGCTCCAGGTAAATTTGCATAGATCTACATAGAAATGTTAGAGCCCATGACCATGGATAATAGCACCAGGAGAAACATGTACATAATAAGTACCAAGATTTGTGTGCACCTCAGGAAAATGATAGTGTGAGATTTATTATTGCCTAGTGAAACAAAGTATTTGTCTCAAAAGACTGATTTTTAAATTATAATATCAAATATATCTACACAAGAAATAATATAAAAGAGGAGAATGTTATGATAACCAAAATTGACCAAAAACCACCTCTATGAGCAATATTGAGTGGTCTGATTTAATTGCCTGTAAATTTATCCAATTAGAAAACTAAAAAAAAAAGGACTTTTGAGCTGAGAGAGCAGTTCTCCGTTCCTCTCCCACACTTCAACCTTCACACAGCTTTAGATTTGTCAGATATGGATTAAGTCCAGGTAACACGGTTCCTCAGTATTACTTGGCAAATGGCCATCATGTTTTCTCCGCTGTGCCAAATTATAATTAGTCAGATATAGAGCAGAGTGTACGGGAGAACCGGTTGAACTTTAGGCATGAGGAACATCACACAGCATGGTTTACTCTGGCCAAGGAAATGATGAGCTGTAGCATTAACTAGCATTAAAAGCATCAAATTAAAGTTCTTAGAGGTCAGCTTGATTATTTATTATTTATTTATTTATTTTTTTATTTTTTTGCTAAAGTTCAGAAGGTCGCCGGATTGTGGGTGGATGAAAATCCGAGCGAAACAAGAAAGCTATTTGCAAATCTGTACTGTAGCTGAATAAGAACAAATTCTAATCCCCTATTCATTTCAATAAGCTCAATTTATTATTTTTTTTACCCTGATGCTCCAAGCCGTGCTGTACTACTGAGTCAAATGAGTAATATATTGGATTATGAAGGAAAGCTTTGCTGGGGGGAAGAGCCTATCATTTAGTGGATGTGAAAAATGTGCTTGCTTGTTAATGCCAGATCAGCTTAGTCAGCTATTGTCTAGAAAAGGAAGCACACAGACAGATTCGCGGATGTAATGTTTCACATTTGATAAGCAAATGTGCCAAGCCTGGACATAAGCCACTGCTCTGAGCTTTCATTAACGACGGTGTTGTTTAGGTCAGCGTGTGTAGCTAACGGAGCCGGATATTCAAACTATCTCATTTATCGTACTGTACATGTGATCTCCTTGCAGTTTTACTAAAATGCCCTCTGATAAGCTTTAGATGCCTCCTTCATGAGCCTCTAGGAAAAAAGTGAGAAAGTACAAATGTAAAAATGTTGATGTGTGAATGTATTAAGGATACCATTTAGTATTCTCTGTTCTGGCACCAGGGGGGCACGATGGCTTAGTGGGTAGCACGTTCGCCTCACATCTCCAGGGTCGGGATTCGATTCCCGCCTCCGCCTTGTGTGTGCGGAGTTTGCATGTTCTCCCGTGCTTGGTTGATTGGCATCTCTGGAAAGTTGTCCGTAGTGTGTGATTGCGTGAGTGAATGAGTGTATGTGTGCCCTGTGATGGGTTGGCACTCCGTCCAGGGTGTATCCTTCCTTGATGCCCGATGACACCTGAGATAGGCACAGGCTCCTCGTGACCCGAGTAGTTCGGATAAAGCAGTAGAAAATGAGTGAGAGTGAGTGTTCTGGCACCGAGGTGGTGGAATGAACTTCCCCTAGAGGTCCGGACAGCTGAGTCACTGGCTATTTTCAAGCAGCGGTTGAAGACCTACTTATTCAGGAAACACTTCAACTAGCACTTCTTTCCCTATCTTTTGCATTTAAAAAAAAAAACTCTGACACTTTTTCATTGTAACTTTGAACAAATGTTTTAAACTCATGGTATCTTAAGTATGTAACCTACAGTAGTGAGCCAGCATCAATGTATTCAATGCTAGAGATTTGCTCTGGATAAGGGCATCTGACAAATGCTGTAAATGTAAATGTATTATTTTTGCTATTTTGTCTTTAAATCTTGACTAAATACCCCCTTTATTTAAAAATGCAGGAGAGGGCATGGTTTCGCAGGTGTGCATGAGGAAGGCCATGTTTAGAGATGAGTTACAGGTTAGTGTTATGACTAACAGAGAACACCTGCAGCCTGTTTTACCTGCTATATGAACGTGATTTCTTTCTCTTTTTCTGTATGTTGAAAAGCCGCTATGTTATTTGTGTTGAAGCGTTTTAAGTTTTGACTGATTCCTGTGCCAGTGGAGCAAAAAAAAGATCTTATTGCATTTCTTACTGGTGTTTAAGAGAGAGATTAAAAAAACTGAACGTAAGAAAGAATAAAAGAAATGGGAGAATTTAGCCCGGGACAAAAGGTTGCAAAACATCGGAATGTCTGGCGCACAGAAAGAGGATCTAGATAATGATCAAATAATGATCAGACTGCTGCTTATACAGTATGTGAAGCACAGTCCAGATGGTGTTTTGTCTTACACACTTAATCGTTTGCAAGTGCAAAAGTTTGGCACTTATAATAATTGCTGCCTTACTTACACACACAGTTATTGTTAGTGCTTTCATAAACGTGCTATTAAAGCTTTCAGTTATTTCAGTAGACCCATGAATGGTACAACTACATACAGTGTGCATTTTTTTATAAGCTTCAGCTCATCTTGACCAAGAATAGAAGGACAAATCAAATTTCTCCCTTTTCCTTCAAATTACATTAACTCCCTATTAAGTTTGTATTGATTACAACATATTGATAATGACATAATGTTCAAAGATCTAAATTGTTGATCTAAACTCCAGGCTATCTTCCTGATCTTCTGAAATGACATAACCCATCGTGAGTGCTTCATTCAGCTGAAGGTTGTATATGTTTTTTTTTCTTCGAGTATTGTTATAGACCATATCAGATACACCGATTCTTTGGGGCAGTCGTGGCCTAATGGTTAGAGAGTCTGATTCATAACCCAAAGGTTGTGGCTTCCACAAGGCACCAAACCCCCCAACAGCTCCCTGGGCACCGCAGCATAAATGGCTGCCCACTGCTCCGGGTGTGTGTTCACGGTGTGTGTGTGTTCACTGCTGTGTGTGTGCACTTTGGATGGGTTAAATGCAGAGAACAAATTCTGAGTATGGGTCACCGTACTTGGCCGTATGTCACGTCACTTAAATGTTTTTAAATCCAGATTAAAGACCTACTTGTTTAAATTGGTTTATTTGTATTTCCTTTCATTAAACATCATTTATGACTAAATACATTGAGTTTATATTCAATAGCAGTCAATTGTTTTACTTAATTAAATAAAATAACTTAAATGACCTAATTAATTAAAAGTAACTGTCCAATTAATGTAATTCACTTACTGTATGTGAAAGATTTAGAATATATAAATAGATTCATTATTATTAGTGGTAGTATTAGTATTATTATTATTATTATTAGTAATAATAATAATAATAATAATAATTACACTTTATTTATACAGTATAATGATTATTATTATTATTACTATTATTATTATTATTATTATTATTATTATTATTATTAATATTATTAATAATAATAATAATAATAATAATAATAATAATAATAGTAATAATTACTCTTTATTTATACAGTATAATGATGATGATTCTTCTTCTTCTTCTTCTTCTTCTTCTTCTTCTTCTTCTTATTATTATTATTATTATTATTATTATTATTATTATATATTTATAGCGGGAACAACATCAGTTCCACACTCTGTAACAGTCAAAGCCCAAAAATACATTCAAAATAGAAACCTGATGGCTGACATGGTGTGTAGCAGAACATCAGCACAAGATTATGTTAATACAGCTTGGAAATCTGTATGATCCATGTATCAAAGCTTCTTTTCTGATGTGTCAAAATGATTCTTTCTATTACACTAGGCCCTCCCTTCCATTTTGGTTGTTATGCCTCTCACCCTTACATAAAGCAGCTCATTTATAGACTGAACAGGAAACAGCTAAGACTTGCATTGCATACTGACACACAGCAGCCATTTCACAGGAAATGAAGCACTCTAACTATCCAACGTGTCTACGTCTAACACTGCAAATAATTCAATTGCATCAGTGTTACTTGGAGCATCTACTCTTCCTTTGGTACATTAGTGTATTTGAGTACACAGCTAAATGAGAAGCTAAATGAACTCTTACAAGGTTCCCAAAACTCAATGCTGCCGTCGTTGCCGAACGCTTGCTGGGGTTAATGATTTGAGGCAAGGCGTGCATTTTCAATGACTATCAGCTTTAATGTGTTTAATCTCATTTGGCAGTTAGGTAAAGAGTTGTACTGTGTTAATGTTTAAAACACTTTGCTTGTAGATAACTGTACTATTTTGGTGATGTGGAGCAACTCCCAAGATTATTATCATTACTGTAATACAACCTTACAGGAAGAAAGCTGATAACATCAGCAGATAGAAATGCTTCAACAGTCTAGTAATATATTGGAGTAAATATTGACCACAAATCTCAATTAAGCCACACTAAACGGATAACCCATGACCATGAAGACAAGTTTTAAAAGACGGATATTTTTGTTGTGAGATAAGCAGCCCTAGCTCTGCCTGAGGCTAACCGAAGGAGCTTACCAGTCATGGCTACTGCAACTCTGTCACTGTTTCTGATCGTGGTCCAATCCCTGTTTCTATTTCTACTTCTTGTTCTGACCTTGATTCACTCCTAGTCCCTGATCCTATCCCTATTTACGCTCCTGGTCCAGATCCACACTTATCCCAACACCGTCAAATGCAGTGTTTATTATACATACTGTATGATGAAGATTAATGGCAGTGTGTGTAGTTTTTGAATATGCTAGCAAATTCCGAACACCTGACTGACATATCAGTGTTAATATATTACATGATAGTTTTGTTTTTATTTGGTTACCTGTCAATTCCCACCCACCGGTCTACTCTCCTGAATTATACTGTACTGTATAAGCACTACAAAAAGGTGCTTCCTTATGATGAATAACTAAATGGAGATCAAATCTAGGGGTCATTTCACTCTTTTATTTGTCAAATCTATATTACTGTAGAGTAAAATTTGTTTTCTAGTCATATCTAGTCTTAAGACATTGGTGTCAGAGAGCCGGGTTAGCCAGGATACAGCACCCTGGAGCGAAGAGGTTTAAGGGCCTTCGAAAAAAGGTCTCAACAGTGGCAACTTGGCTGTGCTTGGGCTTGAACCCCAATCTTCCAATGAACAGCAAGCAGGTTTTTGAAACACAAGGCATTGCCCAAAACCTGCAAGGGCAAATTACATCTGAAGAACTTCCATTCAGAAGAACGAACTTAATACAGAACAGAATAAAACAAACTTGCCTAGTCTTGTAATTTTAAGATTTTCCTCTAATTGTCTCCCTAAAAGTCTTGACCAATTCACACCCACAAGTTTAGTGTCCCTTAACATATCTTCACTCTAAGACATGTAAAGTCAGCCAACATCAATACCTCATTGATGCCCATGGCTAGTGTCTTGTGATTAATGCTGAATAGAGTATGATACCATCTGATACCATATGATACAGACAATTTTGCTCTTATGGTTGTGTGCACTAGCTTAATCTTAGTGATTTGTTGGGCAAAACTGTATACTGATGTGAAATCTTGGCCTAGTAATGGGAGAAATGTATTGAACCCATGGGAGTAATGCTTTGTCCTTGAAAGTCTCCCTGTCTGTGATCAATCCTCTGCTGCAGATTATGAGTTTTAATCAGAATCCTTCTTAGAAGTGGCACTAAAGCTTCTCAGCATTGAGCAGGCTCTAGGAACCAAGATAATTACGCAAGCAGTTAGAGAGTCAAAAGTGAGAAAAGACTATCAGTCCCACTATGGGCAAGATTGTTACAAGAATTCTCTCTGAAGCACTCGAAAACCCATGAGCTGAATTCCATTAAGATGTTTTCCAGAGCAGATTTAAAACATGGAGGAAAAATGAATCAAGAGCTACTCAGGAAAGTTTTAGTTTTAGCATCAGATTTCATCAAAGATGTGGGGTCTTGGCTAGGATTTGCTACAAAAGCCACCATGCTAATCTCACAATTAATTAATGCAATGGACAGTTTCCAGTTAATCTCTGCTAGGGCTTATTGGGAGGTCAGTAAATCTCACACCCAAGGAATGCTACAGGCAGCTGTTATCTCCGGATCAGATTATCTAGGGTAGATTTCACAGAATGCTGAATCTTTGGTAGGACAGTAAGCCACTTGTGCTTGGCTTTTGTGGTTGGGACATGATTTGTTTGTGATATACAATGATTAAAAATTCTTTCCAATTCACTGCGTAGGTTTGTAGCCTAAACCATAAGCTTGGTGGTACTGATAAGCAGCTTGTTCCAGCTTTCAAGATCCAGCAGTATTTTTAGGGTTTTATACTACTAAAATATTCCAAGTCTCAAACTGGAAAGCTTTTATTATGCGATGTAAGATTTCAGTGTGAAATACTAATTGTGTAACAAGGGTTTTCTGCACTCTGAGACAAATAGGATTGTTTTTGTGTATGTGTGTACAGTATATTATGTCCCTAGTGTGTACCTGCCTCTATACTGGATCTCTCCGTATTAAAGGCATAGCTGATATAAAGCCACTGACAAGAGAAAGCAATACCCACTATAATGAGAGCAACGAGGGCCACTTCAAAAAGAGAATAACATTTTCAGCATCTCTGTACTGTATTTCTGTAAGCACTGGGAGACACAGCTCAATATTTCCCATGTTTCATGTTCATCATGTCAAACCAACGGCCTACGTACAGTATCACAACAATTTGTCTGTCATTGCACTCTCCTATTAATGAAAGATTAACACCTGCTTTTATCAGATGGTATAGTTAATGTCATATAATATCCATGAAACAGGTTGGTTCATGTTGCTTTAATAATTTAACCCTTTCATGTAGTATGCTGCTTGATGAAAATGAAATGAAATCAACTTATCAGACATTTTCTGTCAGTATAAACAAAAATGAATTATTTTATTGCCGCAAGTCTAATAAGATTAGTCATGGAGCTGTTGGGATTCTGTACATAGAGTTGTGACTCAGTGCTTAGCTGCTGGTGAGCAGGATATCTGTTGCAAGAGGTGTGAGAGTACTGCTGGGTAAATAACATTGGTACAGAGATAAAACACACCGCACCTTAAAGCTTTTTTAATAGTTAACACTGTTTACAAATGGTACAATAAAATAACATATAACCTAATAACTTAGGTTAAAAAAATACTTTAAAAACCTGCAAATTCTTAACGTCTTTTCGTATGAGCCGTTTACCACCATTTTACCGCTATTTACTTATATTTTGAAATCAAAATACAATTGCCTGAAATAACATAACAATGTTTGCCATCTAGTAAAATAGAATCATTTAATTTAGAGTTAATCTTATGGAATGTCCACAAAATATGCTTATTCGTGTTGTCTTTTATGGGAGCTATATAAACGTTCCTTCACCAGTCTGTCATACGTTTTATTTCTGTTGAAGATAATGAGACAAAATAGAGCTTCTGGGAAAGTGCAAACTTTGTCCTGAAGACTTTCCCACTAACTTAAGGTTGAAAAACTGACGGTACTAGAATTGGTCATATACTGTATCAGTATAAAGATATTACTGATCTGGAAGTTACCAGTACAACACAAAATAATGCCCTGAATAATAATAATAATAATAATAATAATAATAATAATAATAATAATAATAATAAGAAGAAGAAGAATAACTACATAAATAATACAATTAAGAATAAGAATAATATGCAACATCATGCTTCTGCTTCTGATGCTGCAGATTTTCAAGTTTTTTTGTTTGTTTGTTTTTTTCTTTCTATCTCATTGCACTTCTGCAGCCTGAGGTGTGTGTAAGTTGGTCTTCTCTGTCACTGCCATGTGTGGTTTGCTTTGTGTGAAGAAGTTGTGTGGTAATTACAGCGGGTACGCAGGTGCCCTTCAGGGGAATAGACAGCAGGTGTCTGGCTCTCTGTGAGTCCTTAATTACACAAGCTCTCATGCACTGAATCCAGACTACTGTGATCACTCTCTGCTTTCTCTCTTTTGGGCTTGCTTTTGGACAATGTTTTGGCACCACTGTGTTTTTGCTTGAGAAACATATTCACAAAAACAGGTCTTGATATCTCAGTCCAGGAGCTTATAGAGTGAGCGTAAGTATCACTAATAATAATAATAATAATAATAATAATAATAATAATAATAATAATAATAATTAAAAAATAATAATAATAATCACAATAAAAATGCTTCAATATCATAATTAGTTTTAGAATTTTTTTTTAGAAATTTTGTTCAATTTTACTGCTAATTTCAAGCTTGGCTGTCTTCAGGCTTTTACTTCAATGCAACAGAAAATCTAAAGCTTCTTAAAAGCATCTTAAAAACAGGTTAAATTTTCATTTTTCATTTATAATAATCATATAAAAAATTCTAGATAAATTCACTCGGCAAAATTTTCTTTTTGCATAATCATTTTTTTTTAGAACTAAATTAAAAATGCATTGCTTAACTGTAAAGAGATTAATTAATTTCCTTCCATTTAAAATACATTCCTAAATTAGTTATAAGCAATCGTTCAGTCTCCCCAGGCCAAAATACATATGTTTTTAAAATGTAAACTTAAAAGATATAAACAAAAGCTCTGCAGAAAACTATTCGTAAAATATAGTATTTTATCGTACTACTTGCACTAAATGCACTTTATTGTATATTACATGACATGGACATTTGCTCTTTAATATCACTCTATAACATGACAGCATGGCTTGAAATGACATACGCTATCATAAAATTGCGATACGTGTGCATCTTGTATGAAAGGGACAAGGTTTTTTGTTGTTGTTGCTTTCTTTTTTTTATGCTATGCACACTGAATATTGAACGAGGCACTCAAGCAAGTGTTTTTAACATGACTGTAGTCAATAAATCAATATGAGCGAGTCAGAAAGACGAGTCAAATCATCCCAGCATGCATGAGCATGAATTATTCAAAAGCAATTTACTTAACAGATAAACACATCCCCAGTTGTAGGTGAACTCAATCTAGTGGTCAAGTTGACGACTATTTTTTTTTTTTTTTTATCAAAAACTTTTTTTGCTAACACTCTCGAACCTGGTTGAGGATGTAATAGATAAGTCCAGAACTGGGGGCATGGAAGCCTTTATTATTGCCACATATACATTACAGCAAAGTGGAATTCTTTTCTTAACATATCCCAACTGCGGAGGTCTGGGTCGGAGCACAGGGGCAGCTATGATACAGCACATATACAGTAGAGCAGGGAGGATTAAGGGCATTGCTTAAGAGCCCCAAAGCAGTAGTTTGCAGGGCTGGGACTTGAACCCTGGTCCTTCAAACAACAACTTACCCAATTGTGCCACCACCATCTTTAAGAGACTGTATTGCAGTACAGAAAGAACAGAAATTCTCAGTTGATGTTTCCAGGGTTAAGTATACAAGCAATATACAAAAGGCCTTGAATATGTCTGGTGAGGCTCCATCAAGACAGTTGTCCAGTCTGCATGATGGTAAATGAATCAATCAAACATTCCTCATATTTCCCAACAAACCATTATGGCTGGTTTTCCAAAACTGTGCAAGGATTCACATTTCTAAATATATGTTCTGTTTGGTCCAACATACTGTAGATACCCTGAAGATCTGCACTTGTCAAAACCAGTTCATGTCCAAGACTCTATCCTTTATCCTTATAATCTCACCAGGATACTGCAGACTTTCAGCACATTGAGCTGTTTTTCTTTACAGTATTAAAGTGTAGAAGAGTAATAATTTATAACCCCACACTCTCTCTGGTGTAACCTCTTCGAGTTTCATTCTTCTCAAGGTCTCTTACTCATGTTGCCTCAGGGAGTATTTTTCTTGCCATGGTTGCCTCTAGCTTGCTCATAAAGGGTTTAAATATACATCAAGTCTATTAGTCTACTATGCAAATAAGATTACGTTTAATCAAATTGAATTAATTTGCTTTTCCCCACCTGTGGTTCAGTTTACATTTATGAATTCTGCATTTTAATGATTGCATTCCAGAATAGTCATCTGCATTTATTTGTACTGCAAAGAAACATTTTAATCTAAATTATAGCAGTTATCCTAATTGTCGGTTAGAAAGAATGGGTCCCATGAACACAGGAACATGAACATGCCTCAGAGATCACGGGAACGATCAATAAAATATGACCCTTACTCATATTATCAAAATTACTGGACTGCGTATTTGATTTTTAACAGGCAGAGTTTTTTTTTCATACACTTTGTGAATATATGGCTAAATGTCACACATCTACTTATTGAACATTCCATTTCAGATTCCAGTCCGCCTTTGCAGTTTTAAGGAGCTTCACTCTTCTGGGAATGTTTTTAGATTTTAGAGCATAACAGGAACCATATAATATATAACTGATGACCCTAACCCTAACCCTAGGGATGACTTATAGGGATAACCCATGACCCATAGAGATGATGATCCATGGGGATGACACATATGGATGATCCATATTGATGACACATAGGGATGACCCATGGGGATGATGCATAGGGATGACCCATGGGGATGATGCATAGGGATGACCCATGGGGATGATGCATAGGGGTGACCCATGGGGATGAAACATAGGGATGGCCCATGGGGATGATGCACAGGGATGACCCATAGTGATGATGCATAGGGATGACCCATGGGGATGATGCATAGGGATGACCCATAGTGATGACGCATAGGGATGACCCATGGGGAT